>NC_067160.1:42332993-42618909 GCF_903995435.1 Acomys russatus | reverse complement strand
TGTTAAACAGAGACTTTCCTAGCTGTAATATTTAAAATCCACAATACAGCAGTCCTTTTCATCCTGAAAGACCCAAAGCAAAAGCTGACAACTATGACTTCAGCTTGGATTTTATTAAAGTTAAACATAACTCTAAAAATAAAAAATCTCAGAAAGAACACCAATATAAACTTAAGCAAACACAATGGGTGCATGTAATAAAAGACAGTTACCTAAGTGCCTTGCTTTGGAAGGCACGAGATGGGTAAGTGCCCTTCTGGAGGTGCCTCTCATTTCTGAGTACAGGTGCCTTCGTGCTTTTATAAAATGTGTTGTCATCCCTAGAAGCCTGAGTGTGTGCACACATGTGTGTAAATGCTATAGTTGTTATTAAATCAACCCGAGTTACTTTACTAATGTGTTCTATCTTCTTGGGGTGTGAAGATCTATGCAGGCAATTTATATGTTCATAATGTCATAACCTGTCTGTAGCTTTCTTCAGAGGACACAATAAAAGTGAGCACCAATGTCACAAAAGTTGTCATTTAGAATTTGCTTGCTAAACAGGTGGTTATAGTGGTAGTGGTGGTACCAGGGGCACCACCAGGCAGACAGATCTCTGAGCTTGAGGCCAGCCTGGTATGTAGAGTGAGTTGCAGGGCAGCCAAGGCTACACAGAGAAACCCTATTTTGAAAAACTAAAACAAAAAAAAAAAAAAAAAAAAAAAAAAAAAACCAAACAAACAAGAAAAAGAAAAGAAAAAGAAAAACCCCACAAGAATTTGCTTGTTTATTTGTTGAATATCGCTATTATGTTTAGCACCTGATAAGTCCATGTTAAAATGTTGTACATGATCAGCAGGCTACATATTCTACTTTAGAGCCTTGTGGTGTTTAAAAATTCTAGGGCAAATGTAAAGATTGAATACCTTGGTTTATTATTAAGTATGTTTGTAACTGTATACATTTTATTTATCTAAAAAGATCAACATTACTATAGATTCATCCCAAGTAAATTTCTTCTCATAAAATATCTTAGACTAAGCATAATATATGTCTTGAATATATATCTCCACTGAAAAAGACTTTTTCTTAGGATGAAGTCTAAAGCTGTATAGCTGACCAGGAGTTACCATTACAATCTGAAGATTAAATTTTGGAAGAGTGTGCCTTCAGAATTGTGCAAGTTTCTGGGACATGAGGGAAATAGTATCTCCTTGAAATTTTCACAGAAGTTTCAAAAATTAGTTTTCTTCTTCCTGGATTATAAGTAGGAAATGCTTCCAGAGCAAAACAAATGGTAATCACAAACTATCTACTGTATGTAAAATGTAAGTCGATGGCAATAGACTAGAGAAAACTGTCAGCAAGGCCATTGGCATGAATCTCTTCCAGTGAAGGCAAAGGCTAGGCAGGATGTGGCAGAGACAAACACTATTCCTGAGCCACTATGTGTCATTTCTATTATCCTAAACTTTCACTGTAAGATGCCTTTGAAAGCATAAAGTTGTACAACTTGATGACCTACTGTTTCCATGGAACTGTCATGTATTTTTATTTTGATTTGTTTTGCCTTTAGTGCTGAGGATTAAGCTCAGGTTTGTACACATGTCACATGAGTAGTTTACCACTGTATACACATATGCGTAACATACGTACTAGAGTGACAGTTTTTAACTTTTGAAAGAAAATGTATTATTATTATTATTATTGTTATGTGTGACAGTGTATGTATGTGTGTGTATGTGTGTGAGTGAGACAGCATAAGTGTGGATATCACAGGAACATTTGCTCTCTCCAAGTATAGTACATGGCTTCTGGAGTCTGACCTCGAGCTGTCTGGTTTATGCAAGCTTCTTATATAATGAGCCATTTTGTTGGCCCTGGGGTGTCTTTTTCAAAAAAGTAACCTATTTACTGTTTTACTAATGAGAAAGATTTAAGGAACAAATTTAGGCATATGCATTATTGTGTATCTCCTAGGTCAGATAAGTTCAGTAACAAGTTCTGGAATTATTTCTTATTATTGAAACACTGGGAGCTTTCTAAGTCTGTATCTTTGTGATCCAAGCACTGCAAAGAAAGAACATCACGTAGTACGCATCATGTTTTTTAACTTAAACTTTTGCTACATGTATCGGTGCATGGGAACATATGAATAAATGTCACATGAGCACAGTTCCCACAGAATGGAGAAGAGAGTGTTGGGTTCCTGGGACATGGAAGCACAGGGGATGCTAAGCTTCCCAATGTGGTTGGCGGTAACTGAAGTCCACTCATCTGAAAAAGGTCAGGTATTGTTTACCTTGGAGCCAACTCTCCATCCTCATGAATAAAACTTCCAAGAGAAATAAACATCTACTACTAGGGAGGACATTGGTTTTTTTCAGATCTAGTTTCTCAAAAGGAGGGGAAAGCAACTGTGGCCAAGGAGGGAATGGAATCCACCATAGCCCAGGGATTCAAATCTTTTTGGTTGCTGTCCAACAGAGAGTCTCAGGTAGCCTTTAACTCTTGATCTTTCTCAAAAATGTTGGCATTATAATCATGCACCACCACTACAGGCCTGGGGTTCATATTAACAAGGAATGCTATTTTTGAGAAAGGAATAAGAAATTTAAAAAAATATATTGACTGTGAATATAACTTATAGATCACACAGTATTTGATTTTTAGTACTTCACAAGAAAAACAAAACGAGTGACATCCAGTTTAAGATTTTTTAAGGTCTTATATCAATGGACTTACCATGTGATTCCATTGGATCATAGCAATAGGAAATCTTTAGTCAACCTTTAGTTTTCAGACTTGTGTCAGTGATGTAGCCAGGACTTTTTGTGAGGAATTTAGTGGTTGTCTTTTCTCCCATCCTTCCCAGAGGAACCTATGTCCTTTCACAAGGGTGACAGTACAACAGGAGGAAAAAGACCAGACTTTCCAGGGCCTTTTGAATTCTAGCCCTCAACTGACACTGATTCCAGAAGACCCCAAAAGCATTGCATGCTCAATTTTAAAAATGACTTATGGAGTTCAGGTGAGTTTTGGTGGAAATCTGATTAACAGTCCGCCTGGTGGATATCTCACTTATCTTGTGTTTATTTCCCAGTTCCAGGATGCATAACAAAGGGAAGTACAAAGAAAAGTTGGTAGAATCCCCAAACTGGTTGTTAATATGTGCTGGAATTACATAAGTGCTGCTTGAGATTTCCTGTGTATCTATGGATTTGAGGCATTGCTAGAGGAATGGTACTTCTAATTAAGTAACACCTCCTGGCAATCATGTCCTCGGGTCAGATCCCTGTGAGGAGACTCACCCGGAGCAGCAGAGACAATGCAGGATTCAGTAGGTTCCAACATCACAAATACGCATGCAAACGCTCAAAACATTTTCTGCAGCTTACAGCTTACTAGGAAAAATGCAGTTTCCATACACTATGTAAGACTTGGGGAAAGGTCACCTTTTCTACAGACTTAGAAATGGTGTATTTTGAGCATTAAAGAGGACGTATATACTGTCCTTCTTTGTCCATGTTCAATGTTAAAGATAGTCTGTTGCATTTATTTTTCTCGTCCTCTTTTCATTTTTTTAAAGGTGGCATATAATTCAGCGGCTTTCATTTTTTAATAATAAAGTCCAATTTATGGCAGTGAAATGTAAAAGTAAAAAAGTTTGTAGCTCAAATAAATAACCTTCAGCCCTGGCCTTACTTCATCAGAAGCTTCTATATGGATGTCTCTTTGTACAAATTTTAAGCTATTTATCAAATGCACACACACACACACACACACACACACAAAATGCTTCTTTCATTCTAATTCTGCTAAGCACATCATGTTGCTCTCCCACGGAAAACAAAATTATTCACATAATTTCTGAATACTGACCCTTCTAAATCATAAAACAACCTCAACAAAAATGTTGTGTGAAATTTCAATCAGGCTATTATTTGGAAAGGCCAACAATGAAACTTAAATACATTACATAAGGAATGATTACATGCATATTGGTATTAATTGAACAAATACACACATTGTGTGTTATCACAGCTTTTATAATGTATTGTTAAAATAAAGACACTCAAAACATTATAGCAGTATTTAAAAGTTGCATGTGTACTATACAATGAAGTAAGCACAGAAACTAGACAAGGGATGGTCTTGCTAAATTATTCCCCCTACTGCACTTATATGCTTATGCATGAAAATACAGCACCTCATAATTTAAACATTGTTAGAGAAAAAGTCTTTAAAGTAGTAGTTGCTAAAACGAACACTAGCCAATTATGCAGTGACTTTTATAATAGGAAATTTGAACTTACAAAGAGATACTGGTATGGGCGCTTAAGAAAACTGTAGGGACTTGGCACAGCAAGAATGCTGTGGTTCACGAAAGAAAGGCCTGTAGAGAAACAAACTTGACATATCGAATTTGAACTTCAGGCTTTTGAGAACTGATGCAGCACATTTCTGTTCTATTAGCTACCTAGCGCTGCCATTTTGTTGTAGCATCTCTACTGTACCATACGTGGAATATCCATGTATATAGTAAAGTACATCCACTAATAAATTTCACTGAGGTGGTTACATGAGAATTGTATACCATTATTACCTAACTAGTTAATTTGTCTCACTCCTTCCTTTTGTTTCGTTTCTCCCAAGAAATACTATGTATATGGTGAGGCGCATGAGTGACGACTGTGCATACTTCTACATGAGAAGACCAGAGTTCAATGTATGCAGTGGCTCCACATGTTAGATTTTACTTAACAGGACCCAAACACTTGTGTATATTATATGGTTAGCAAAGGCCAGTGATCCTCCTGTCTCTGACTCCTTAGTGCTGGGATGACAGAACCACAAAGCCCTGCCTACTATTTCATGCTGGTGCCAAAGATCTGAACTCAGAATCTCATACTTCCCTATAAGCATAGTGTTAGCTAAGCCATCGTGCCAACCAAAAAAAAATTATTTCTAATTACTAGTTACTAAGCCACAGCCTGGTTTGATCCCTACCCTTATAGAACTCAATGGTGGATTCAGCAGTATTCCAAAATATTAAACCTATTTCTTACATAAAACCACAGCAACATGGTATTAATTTTTCCTACAAGGAAAACAAGACAAAAGCACACAAAGAATCAATTTGTCTTTCAGCTTGTCAAATACTAGTGAGTCGGAGTCATGAGCAGCTGAAACAACTGTCTAGAGCCGCTGAAGGGCACAGAGACGCTCCAGTAAACCTGGGCAACAGTTAAAAAATGTTGCTGACTGGCAGAGAGTACCATACATTATTTCTGGGGATGAATTCCCATTTTGTGTAGTAAGCACTCCTCACCAAATTCCTGCCCACCCACGGGCTGATTCACGTGAATTTGGATGCCAATACCTTAAGGAACTCCTTTTTCCATTAATGTGCTAGCAATATATTTTGATGAAGAGTCAAAATAATCCATTAGCCATAACTTGATAAAAATCCATTAATGTAGCCTAAGCACGCCGTGTTCAGCATAGTTTATTAAGAAACACATTAAACTCTTGAAATCTATGTGCTCTCCAAGTTACAAAGATGTGAGAGCCAGGCCATGAGAACAGCACCATGCAATGCTATGCTAAAATTCACATCCAAGTCCCTCTCAGTATGTCACAGTCGGCTACTGTGGAAAGTGCAGTCTTGAGAGATTCTCATCATGACTGTCCCAAGGACATTTACTTAAACACTAAATAGTGAATTTGCCCACAAAAACTGTATTCTGTAGGATGTCTCAGACAAAGCCTGGCATATTTAGGCATATCTTGCCTGTCTCCCAACAGTGTGAAAGCAAACGATTAACAATCAAGTATATGGGATAAAAAGTACACATGACACTGTGTGTGTGTGACACAAATGTTTTTTAGTACACAAGTAATAAATGATAAAGCTTACTGTAGACCTTATTGGAAATTTTCTATATTCAGTTGCTTATTATAAAATGCTTAGTTGCTTTTGCCACACTTGCATACTTTTGAAAAGCCTGATTGCACACTTATAAGGGACTACTTCTATTATTAGAAAGGTTGACTCGCTACTTTGTTAAAAAAAAATTAACAATTAAGTCAGTTTAGGTTTAATTTCTTTGATAATTTGTCAATGGTGTTTTATTTGAGCAACCTACTGAGGAGTAAATGTTTAATTTTTTAATTTTTTATGTTAAAATAGCAATCCTTCAATGGCTCCTTGGTCAACAAGAGAAAGAGAAGAAATAGTGAGGTAGGAGAGGAAAAACATTAAAAACCAAAATTGGCATGTGCCACAATGAAGCTTAATTTTTATAAGCTAGAAATTAAATAAGTTATAACACATACACAAAAATAGAAGATAGGGATGTAACACACTTTTAAATACAGTCTATGTTTTAACCAATTGACTTTTAAGTCACCAGTGGAAAATTAATAACAAATCAATAAATCAAGCACAGCTTTATGTCATCTGCCAACATGCTACCCAGCATGATTCATATAGGCAACACTCAAAGGAGAACACACTGCTACAAATGAGAAAAAGGAATTATGGAGCAATCTCCAAAGAAATTTTTGAGTGAGCTTTAAAAGCACAAATCCATTTCAATAACAGTATGTACCTTTTGCTTATTAGCAGTCAGCAACTTTCTTCCAAATGTTGTTAGGATTACATAGTTATATACAGCGCCAATGAAGAATCATAACCAGAATACCATGCTTAACTAAATGTATTAAAGAAATTAAAAGCAACACTTAAAAATATCAGTTATGTTTTAAATGGTTTAATCATTAGTTTACATTTATTTTTATCATGACTATTCAACAATTAGCTCTCCAGATTTATTACAACTGATAATCTGCCACATAGGCCATCCAAACCCGCCCATGTGTACATACCCACTGCTACTGAGTGAGGAGTCCCTCTTCCAAACTCTCTTCTCCACTGGCTAGTAACCCTCAAACAACTCTTTTTTTTTCCCCACATTCCTTATAAATATGACTTCTTTTTAAATTTCTCTTTGGAGATACTGATCTCAGTTGTTAACACTAGGAAGAATATTGTTTAAAATAGTTTCTATTAACATAGATTTTGTCCTAAGTGCCTAGTCCATGTCTGGTGCCATAGTAGGGCAGTGTTTTAAACTTCAAATAAGGGAGACTTTTTGGTTTAACGTAATCTTTATTTCATATTTGAGAACAAAGATAATTTGGACAGATGTCAAATGATGTATATCAGAGATATAAGTATTTCATAATTAGCGTCTTATGGGCTACTTAACAAAAATATCATCAGGTGAGGCAAAACTTTAGCGTCACCCATAGAATGAGTACATAACCCTATAGGTGCACTGTAAAGTCCTGATTCACAATCTCTCTTCTTTCCTACCTGAGGTCTAGCCATTATAATTGCAAGAATCTCCTTGGCCTCTGAGCATTTTTTCAGTCTTGCTTTCATGGTCCTGCAATGGTGAGTCATCAATTGCCCTGATAAGTCTCCCTCTGCCCTCTTGAACCCTGTCAAGCCCAAGAGAGAGGTTCTTGTAAGCAGTTAATTCTCGGTGCCTACTGACTCCTCGTTACTATTTTACAGGAATGCAGGGGTCATTTCTGCCTTGTATATCAATATTTTCTCTGACTCCAAATAATGCTTGGACACTTTGTAGTCCATTGGCAAATATCATTAAAAGCAACGCAGATGATTCAGATAGGAAACCGGCTTTGAGACTGCAGACAAGCTGCTTCTTTATACCTCCTTGAGCTACGCTTGTAATATTTTGAAGTTCGGTTTAGCAATGAAGAGTTGTAAGATTATTGGGTAATACAATATGCCTTGCACAAGTCTGGCAGGCACCAGGAGAAGCAAAAGGTTCCTTTCAAAGCTCTATGGGACTACACAGGTGAGTATTGTCTCTCATCAGGAGAAATTTACAGTCCAAATAAAATCATGCCAGAAATGTCTAATCCATGATCTGCCAGGAAGAGCATAGATAGAGTTACAATGTTGAAAGTATAAGATGAATGCAACAGTAAGTGAAATATTAAATAAACTACCAGACTTCTCAACTTCATATACTTAATTTTTCAGATAAGGCAAAAATGCATTGCACCATTATCAAACACAGGGCTTAATTTGAGTTTTACTTCTACCATCGTTACCTTTAAAAAAAAAAAGAAGAAGAAGTAGAAGAAGCAGCTTTTGATTAAAGCTAGGAGGAGAAAATTGCATCATCCTCCTTGTGTGCTGTGAAAGACTGAGACTATAAAAGTAAATACACAACCTCTCAAGGTTGAAACCCTAGGCAAGCACACAGGTTTAAACACCATTACTTTCCAGCCAGTACAAAGAAGAGGGGTTTGCGTGAGAACAGCACTCAGAGTTGAGCTGCAGGCAAGGAGAGATCATTATTTATAACAAGCTGACCTGCTTCCACGTGATTAAGGGAAGAACAGTGAATTAGTGCTGTTATCTTAATATTGTTTAAATGGCCTCTAGATGTGGTGCAGAGCCATGCCAGGCAGAGTGGTTAACAGAGAATAAATGTCAATCCAAGAAAGCTTTCTGGGAAATATTTCACCCAGAGTTGAATTTGCTTAATTAATGGCCTCAGAATGATAAGCTCTGATAAGCCTCTTGTGTATAGTCTTATTTTATTTGGGGAAACAGGACCAGCTTGATGTAATGTAATTTTCCTCAGAGCCTGGTAAAACTGGTGAGCTTCTGGGTAATTATCAGACATGTTAATGGTTTCTCCTTTCACAGTGTAGTTTCTGCCTTAGGTTACCCAGCAAAATGGATGAGCAAAGTGCAGAATGCAATGGAGGAACCATTATTTGTAATGTTAGCTGCCTGCTTGAATAGCAACTTTGATTTCAAGGAATAAAAAGAATTACCATTATCCCTCAAGTAGGGCTTCATTATATCACTTCTCAGGATTAGTCAGCTATAGCTGGAAACTGCATGCAACATGGCCTTGCAGGGGCCCATGTCCCTGACCCTTTCAGGACTCCATGTGCCTTTATAAAGTGTTAAGCAAAATTTTACATGCTGCCCTCAGAATAACAAATAACATCAAGTCTAAAAACCAGTACTTCTGAGCTTACTGGACACTTTTTCATTTTTTAATTTTTTAAGAGTTAACTAGGAAGAAATGGTCACCACAAGACAAGGTGAAGGTAGAGGTCTGTATAGAATAGATATCATTCTTGTAATTGGAGAATTAAACTCAGAAATATTATATTCCTAATTAATCAGCAGCCATTAAAATGTTTATAATGATTCAAGGGAGTCCTGGGTGGATATAGAAACACACTCAAAGACACCAGTGGCTGCCAGAATAGTCAGGGAGGAGCACAATTATGATGGGTCCTGGCTGACACATCTGTAGTTAATGAAAGCTTAATGAGAAAAACACCTAACAAATTAATTTGATGATAGTTTTATGTGTTGTGAGCATTTTCACCAAAGAACGAAGCCAGAGAGCAAACTTGCATGAGGTAGCATATGCAGACAAGAAGCTTGAATGGGATGGAACCAGATCTGGTAAGGGAACCATCAAGGCCTGCCTGTCCCTGTTCCTAATGGCCCCTCACGCATAACAGTGTCACCACAGAATGCCAGACTTGGTGGAATTGTGTTGTCATTTCTTTATGGACAGTGGTTACACATAAAGATCAGGAAACAAATAATATCTTTATGTGTTGCTGTGGAGGAGACAGCTTATGGGTCTTGACCTACCTCAGGGAAGAAGAAAATAGAAGAATGAGAAGAAAAAGATACTCAGAGGCCCTCACATTGGAGCCTCTTTTTTTTTTTCCCCTGAATCTCCAAAAAAATTTTCAGGATATGTGAGCTCTCTACTTTTTAGAATATGTTTTTTGTCCAGTGAGAAAAATTTTAATTGTTGACACCTCCACAAGCCCTCATGTAAAGTCTTGTTTACCAATGCGCACTTAATAGATAGCATAAGAGATAGGATGTAATGTTCAATACTAGATGGTTCCCTTGAAGGAGAGGGTAGTGCCTCCTTTTAAATTTATTTTTATTGTATTATTACCTTTGAGTGCTCTAGCCTGAAGTCCATAAGTGGTTTAACTGGCCATGCCTTGCCACCAACAGGTAACACTTCCTACAGGCTTCAAAGCAGCAGAGCCAATTCGTCCGCCAGGAACTGGACAATCCAAATCACTGAGCCAAAATAAACCACTTTTTTCTTATAACCTAATTTATCTCAGTCTTTTTTTTTTTTTTTTTAATAGTGGCAGGTAGTTGCCATTTTTCAGCTCATCAGTAAACAAAGACACATCACTGTATTCCCTTAACACGAACCAGTGACGTTCCTGCCTCCTACTAAGTTGTCCCTTGAAATCGGGACAGAGAGAGGACATCCTCTTGTCCCCTGAAATCGGGACAGAGAGAGGACATCCTCAGTACTAACATCTACGTGTTTATCGTTGAGGAATCCTACTGCCTTCTTATGCTTGTTCTCTCTTTGTGACAATTGAAAATTGTATTTATGAGTTTATTTCCATTTCTTCCCATCTATTTATCCTCTTTTCTCTCCAGCAGGCCCAGCTTGCATGCAGGTGTGCTTCGATGCTGTCTAAGATGCTGCCTTCACTGCTACTGAAGCAGTCTATGTGCTAAGACCTCTGCAAAGTGACCATGAAGTGACCTGAAACTTGGGTTATTGTGAAAGAATAAAAAAAAAAAAAAAAAAAAAAACTGTAATAATCCTGCACTGGCTCCTAATGAGCCTATATTTTATACCATTACATGTACATTCACATTTTATTGGTTACTTATTAACTTTTTAATTGTTAACCTAGAAGGACTTAGGAAATCGATTTTGATTATTGAGTTCTCCAGCCCTGGTGTTTTTAGAGGATGGTGAAAGCATATCAAACCTCAATAAAAATTACATGAGAATAACTGTGCTTTGTATTTTAGTTAACTTTCTTAAATATGTTTGAGAATTACTAATAAGAAAAAAAAGTCCATGCTTTTTAAAAAATTAATCTTTATGGGTCCTCTTTAGCTTGGGCTTGTTTCAAATTCATCATGTAGTTGAGGATGGTCTTGAACTCCTTAAGTTCACGTTTTAACCTTCAATTGTTAGCATTATAGGCAAGGGCTCCAATATAATGATTTTTTTTCAAAGAATATCTGGTTAGATTAATTCAGAATTAAGAATTTAGGAATTGCTAAAGTTCTTGTTAGGTCTCTTGTACTATGAAGTGTGGTTATAGAATATTTTATGCACACTGTGTCTGATCAGATCAACACCTATTTCTTGTTAAAAACAAAAACAGCAACAACATTGAAACCTCCCCCCCGCCCAATTTAGGAGGGAAAAAGTCCTGGGTTTACATGTATCACCTCATACACCAAATAATTTATTGAGACACCAGTGTGATGAGTTAATATGTGTTCCCTTAAAAATGTTTCACTGAAACTATAATGGAGGTACCTGTGTGTGGGACCCTCATATAAAATATAGTCTTTGATCATATAATCAACTAAGTTGAATTTATTAAAAGCCAGCCCTTTTTGTGTCTGTTTTTTTCTTTTTAACTCTTTTTTATTTAAATAATTATTCAGATTATCTCTCAATTGTTATCCCCTCACTTGTATCTTCCCGTTCCCCC
The DNA here is from genome assembly GCF_903995435.1 of Acomys russatus. Classification (NCBI taxonomy): domain Eukaryota; kingdom Metazoa; phylum Chordata; class Mammalia; order Rodentia; family Muridae; genus Acomys; species Acomys russatus. Next base: position 42,607,287 of record NC_067160.1, on the reverse strand, counting down.
CTACCCCCATCTTTCACCCTATTCCCCTCCCCATGTCTGTGACCTCCTCCCCCACCATATGATCTTAGCCTATCAGGTCTCATCAGGATAGCCTACTTACTCTTCCTTTTAGTGCCAGGAGGCCTCCTCACCAAGGAGAAGTGGTCAAATAGGGGCCACAAGAGTTCATGACAGAGTCAGTCCCTGCTCTCCATAAAACTGTGGAGAATGTGCTGTCCATTGGCTAGATTGGAATAGAGGATCTGACTTTACTGCATGCATTGTTTTTGGTTGGTACAGTAGTTTGTGCAGCTCTCCTGGGTCCAGATCGGCCACACTTGATGGTCTTCTTATAGGGTTCCAGGACCCTCTGGGTCCTTTTATCTCCTCATTCTCCCATACCTCTCTCACCTGGAGTCCCCGCAAGTACCAGTATCTGTCCTAATCCCCTGCTGATTGAACACTGTCAAAGGACATCCATGTTGGGCAAGTATCCAATTATAAGTGACTATATGCCAAGTGTATCTTTCTAGGTCTGGGTTAACTCATTATGAAAAAAGAAGCAGAACAAAACCAAGCACACACAAAGGGGAAACAGAGTTAAGACACATAGGTAACTTGCCACATGCAGTCAGGTATAAATTGGAGCAGTTCATTACGAACGAAGAAACCATGAACAGTGGTTATGTTGACTAAAAGTGAAGAGACAGGCATGATATCATTGGCTTATCACCTGATTTCAAACTCCAACAGAACATATTTCTGTAGTTTATGTCACTCAGCATGTGGTGCTTTGCTATGGCAGCCCTAGATAATCATCCTTGGACAGAGGAGTAAGATATTTGAAGAAGTACCTAAAAAAGTAGCAGTAGCTTGGGATCCAATAATGTGGAGAGAATGGAAAGATAAAGGTTTTAAGGTACATAAAAATAGTTCAGAATTACTTGAAGAGCCTATTTTAGAGATGTGTACACTAAAGATACATCAGATAAGGTCAGTGTTGGCAATGTACAATTACCAAAGCCTAGACAGAAGTCCGTCTTGTTATAAAGATGCAGGGGACATGTAGCTTATTTCTACAGGGGGAGGGAATAAGCTTGTCAGTGACAGGCTCAGATTTCAAGCTCAGGCTATTTCCTAGGTAAATGTGGCTGAATTCTTGCAGTTTATACTAAATATGAGAAAACACAAAGAAATTAAAAGAGGAATTCTGCCTTGAGGCTGTAATATGGTAGATGCTCTATGTTTCTAATTTATCATATGCCCTCCCCACTACTAGGTGTGTTGTCATAACACTGTGATGTTTGAAACTATTTCATCAATGCCCAGGCATTCCTGACAGAACTGAGTACATGTTGACAGAATGATCAAAACCAGGAAGTATCTCAGAAATTCTTAAACTTTGGCTCAGTAATTTGTTTATCTAAATTTGCAAGTAATATGAAAATTCATATTTATCACAGTTATTTAATTTTCAAATAACTTATGAAAATTCATAGTTATCAAATTTTCTGTTTTTAAAAATCTTTAAGTTTAAAAATATATTGTTTATTTCCAAATAAAAATGGTTTTGACTGCTGTGAGTAAACTGTGTTTATAATGGATCCTGGGTGAAATAAGAAGTTGAATTTAACCTTACAAGAGGTTATGGTATAGGGAGAGCAGTAAAATACATCAGAAAAAGAAAAAGATGCAGAATTGAGGCCACATATAAGATTGGTTCTCAAGTAAGCTCTTAGCCATTTATTCCTGAGATGAGACTTGGTAGTAGTCGGGCCAGCTTTAACAGTGTAAATCTTCAAGCTGTAATGACAGAGTGTAGCTTTCACCAAATACTAAGGCCATGAAAAGTCATGACTGTCCTTAAAGTTTTCACTCAGTTAAATAACCACCTAAAGCGTTATTGTATTAAAATGCTGCATAAAATTACATAGATTTTATATGTAAAATTTAGTGCAACATGAAATATAAATAATAATGAAACTGCCTTCTCTACGTCCATTCTCCCTCTGTAGCTAAATTACAAGGTACCAGAAAAATGTGTGTTCTTCATTATTGTAGATTGACATATACTATTTTAAATGAAGGGGGTCATTAATTTGTAATAGTAATTTACTGAAATTATATTTCAGAGATTTAAAAACATAAATTTAATTTGTATAAAAATTATACATGTGGGAAATATTTTTAATTCATATTTTATTGCTGGGTTCTTTGCAATGATCCTGGCTTAGGCCTGACTTGAAGCAGAAAGGGACTGAAGGAATAATGGGTATGGGTCTCAGTGGTGAGGTTATTGCTTACAGCTGAACAAGAAGGTGTGATTATTACATTCAAATAAAAAGGAAGCAGGTTTTATGGTGGATGGCTGAATTACTTACAGGGCCAGTTAAATAATCCCAATAAAAGCAGTCTCTGTAGTGGAAGTTCTTCAGAATATAGATTTAGGGATGGAGAACTATGGTGGACATTTTCTGCACACACCATCAACATCACTCTAAGATGCTGCTTTTGCTTGTCATCTCTCTGAGCCCTCACCTTGGAAGAAATTCCGAGACATTTTCCCATGGGTTCCAGGATATATGGTCCAGGATATGAAGACACATCTCTTTCTTAATTCTTAGATGTTCATGACAGATCTTCAGGATTAGTATAGGGACAGTCTACTACAACGCTTTACACCAGATTTGAAGGATGATAAGAAAGAACAGATAGCCAGTGTTCCCAACACAAGCATAAGAAATGTATTAACAGGATAAAGGGATAGACTCCTTGAAGCTCCTCAGGGATTGCTTCCGCGTTGTTAGCAGAAACTGATTAATCACAGCTTTTTCCTCTCTAGGATGTGACTGTTATAATTGGGCCACATCCATGTTATCATTATTATAAGTCCAGGCTCTCAGGAGATGAATCCCAATTAATTCCCAATTATCTTGTCTAAATTCAAGGGCTATAACCTGCCTCAAATAGTTGAACAGAGCACATGGGACTCCAGGTGGTTAGAGAAATCCCCACACCTCTCAAATGGAGGGAGTCATTAGTACAAACAGGTGTGGAAGCATATGATCAAGCCACTGGATGAGAATGTGTCGGCTCAGTAGGCTTCTCTCCTGCCCAGTATTGCCTGCATGGGTAAAAATCACCACACACAAACTCAACTCTGCAGCAGTTAAAGCTGCCAAGATTTTTTCCCTTTAGTTACGGTTCTCCTCTTGCCCTACACCACTGTTGCACTGCTTTTTGACGACTTTGCCTTTGGTGTAACACAGCAGCAAAATTGCTGGCAGAAACCATACTGACCAGGTCCCCATAACTTCCACATTCCTGAAAAGGACGACCTCAGTTAGGCCTGCCAGAATTCCACCCACCACACTATAGTCACCTGCCTGTTGCTTGTTTTATGTTTCTTCTTCTTCTTCTTCTTCTTCTTCTTCTTCTTCTTCTTCTTCTTCTTCTTCTTCTTCTTCTTCTTCTTCTTCTCCTTCTCCTTCTTCTTCTTCTTTTTCCCAAATATAATGGCAAAATCATTAAACTGAAAAAAAAACTGGGAACATGCTTGGGCTCCTCAGCCCAGTATCCACACCTTCCACCTTTCTCCTACTATTTATTAGTTTGTTTGTTATTTATTTATTTTGGTTATTCTTCAAGTAGCCAAGTTTACCGCACCCTTCCCTGGAAAACAAGGGCATGCCTCTCCAACACAGCCACCAAATAAAAAGACAGCCACCATGCCTTCACCTTATTCTTTATGTTTTCCCAGAAATTATGCACCAAGGCACCATGATATAGCTGGAGACCAGTTAATGTTCATAATACAACTAATTAGGCTCAGTTAAGCATGTACTGAGAATAAATCCTGTCCCTACCATTGCTGTCCTGAACCTTCACAAATACTGGAACCCAGAGCTCTGCACCCTCCACGGGGGAAACTGAAGAGCAGTGGCTCTCAGGAGTCCTCTATGGCCTCCTAGTGCCAGATTAAGACTGTGGAGGCAGCCAGACATATGACTGAAGAGCCATTGCAAGGTTTGAGCCTCTTTTGCACTACCCAGACCCTATCTCATCAGCAAAAACAATTAATTTCCTTTAATAAATGTTCATCTTGTTGATTCTGTTTTCGTACAGAACTTTAATACACACGAGCTCTGTTGGAAAAGAAATGTTCATCACTCTTACATTTTCCTTTTATTATGCTGAATGGTTAATGGTGATTGCCTAGCATTTTTCATGCTACAATTTCATGCTGCTAACAACTATGTATTAAGGTCAATATGTTTTATATATTCATGTAATGACTGTAGCAAAGATAGGCAAATTGGTCATTTGTGACACATACCTTCCTTCCCCACAATCAGTCCTGAACATATCATTGTTCTAACAACCTAATTGATATAGGCATGACTGGATGGATCTCTCAATTTAATTTCCCAACTTTATAAAACAAATATAAGTAGAATCAGAGAAACAATCAAGGCATTTCCTCCATAGAAGTTCATTTTTGACACAGTAGACTCAAGAAGGAAATGATAATGTGCATTAGTCCCCCTAAAGGGTCACTTTAGTGAGTTAGAAAAAACTTTCTGACTTTTCATAATTAGTTATAATGAATGTATAAATACAGTTTTGTGGAATTATTTGTATTGTAATCATTTCTGGTAAAATGAGTTTCACAAAATGCAAATGCTCTGAGCCATTAATCTAATCAAAACATGAGGTCTTTATTGTGTTCATGACCTTCATTTCTATTTTCCTACACTTTTTTATAGCATTTTTAGGTGGAGATTCCTTCTTGGTTGACAACTTTGCTCTGGTGGTAACTTATAAAATGGCATTTACCATTCAGGTTCCCTGGAAGAGTTTCTAGACATTGGCAATTCCCAAACTGAACTTTCCTCCAAAAAGTCAGAAAGAATTTCATTAACCTTTCAATAAAAATGGTATATTTCTCATTTGTTCAATTCTAAGGCATTGTATTCCCCAGAGAACAAAACAGCCAGCCCATTGCACAGTGATTACTATTTACATGACATCAGGATTCATAGTTGAGAAAATGCTAAAATTCTTATACAGAAAGAAATGTATTGAGTTTAAATATTGTGTTCAGTCTTAATGTTTTAGTGATAGAGAACAGAACACTGGAAAGGCCCTCTCATAATTGCATTAAGTTCACTGATTTGATGTGGAGCAAAAAGAATGAAGAATATTTAGAGGAGTGAGAATAAAAAGATAGCTTAGAATTGAGCAAGGAGTGGGGAAGCAAGCCTTAATTCCAGCACTCAGGAGGCAGAAGCAAGTTGATGCCTCAATTTGAGACCAGTCTGGTCTACGAAGAGAGTCCAGGAAAGGCAACATTGACACAGAGAAACACTGTCTCAAAAACAAAACCAGAAAAAAAAACCCAAAATGAAACAAAACCATAGAACAGATTAATGAAATATCCTTTACACTCACTCCTTGGAAGCAGAGTCTTAACTCATTAACATCTAACTTCCAACACTTATTACAAACCGAGGAAAGAATAATGAATTCAAATTTTTATAATGTATACTTAAATTACTCAACTACAGACATCAAAGCATCCATTTAAATTTAAATATTTTTGTAGATTCCAGAACAGTTCAGTTTTTAAGATTTGGAAAAGAAGAAATGGATTTTTTTTTTTTTTTTTATGATTCATGTGACTTTTGTGTCAATTACTGAACTTAGCTTCCTTGTTAGAACTCGCACATCAGCAGGAAGTGCAGGAAGCTTGTGAACATCTTTCAATATCTCTGCTTAGAAGCTGCCCTCTGGACCTGAGCTTCTTGCTAACACATCAGTAATGTGACTCATATTACAAGTGGTTGCATTAACTAGTCCAGGACTCTGAAATAATCCATCTTTATTGACACTCTTGCATCCCTACAATGTCTTGAAAAGCAGAGTGCTTTGTCATTGCTAATATCAGCCAAATGATTAAAAAAGATTGTCAGTATCTATCCTGTGTCTCAGCTGCTGTGGTGACATTGTGAACTTCCAGCATCCTCTAGGTAGCTGTCCTGCTACTCATTCCAAGTCTGCCAGGTTATTTGGCATCTGATATGACCTTAATGTCTTCAATGAGCTGCTGAGCTATGAAGTGTTCTGAAATTTGGATGCTTTGCCACATTCCTCCCTATTCCTATCACCTTTTTAAGAACAAGGTCAACCAGGCAAAAGGAAAATGGCAGAGTTTCAGGCTCAATAATGCTGATTATTAGCATGACATGTACAGTTGAGCATGACATAAATTTGTCCTTGAAGACTATGGCAAGTTCACCTGGAGCTAGTGAAGACAATTCAGCAGTAGTTGTGAAGCAAATGCCTTTTATTTCAACATATGCCAATAAACATCTAAGAAAACTACCTTAAAATTGTGCTCACTTAATTTTTTTCAGAAAAAAAATTTGCTTGTTCATATTGATCATACTCCAATAAATCTTTAATTAATAATAAAATTTGTCATGTTTCAATAGATTATTGACTACTTGAAGAAATGCCATTATCACAAATATGGTCAGATTTGTGCCTAAGTCAATGCCTAAGTTTCCTTTTATACTGTGATGAAATACCATGACCTACAGTTATATTAAAATACCATTTGGAGGGTTGAAGAGATTGCTCAGAATTTAAGAGCAATGGCTCATCTTACAGGACTTTGGTTTTATCCCTAGCACTCAAATAGTGGCTTACAGGTACCTGTGACTTCTGTTCCAGAGAAGTGAGGGCCTCTGCTGAACTTCACTGGGACCATGCACACATGTGATGAACAGACATAAATGATTGCAAACATTTGTACAATAAAATTTGTACTGGATGTATCACAGTTTTACCTAAGACTAAACTATTAATAGGTTAAGCAATGTAAAATTACATGGGTTTCTTTCTGTAGTAGCATGGTACATACAGATATGTTAGGACATTTTTATATACAGAAGTCACATCAATGCACAATGCACAGTACATACAAAGTCTGAAAGGGATTATCATGGTGTTTAAAATTGCTGTACATATCTACCAAGTCTATCCACACAGTATACAAGCTCTCACTCCAAAATAAATAAAGATTTAAGGTAGTTAATAGCATATAAATTGTGCTTATTGAAACATTTTTAGCATTATGGATTAGGCTTATATATAATATTATGCTATCAAAGGTAATAGAATATTATAAAATTTTAAAGAAGAAATTATTTAATAGTTTATGGCTGAAGAGAGTAATATCCAGATCATTTAAGAAAAAGAAAAATCCTTTCATATATATTCCTAAGGCTACAGAAGAAGCTGAGTATGAAAGCTCTTGTTCATGTATTCCCTGACCTGAGGATTTACACTAAAAAATAAGATTCTTGTCTTACGAATGGAATAATATTAATTTTTTGAAAATATGTTTTCCTGTCTATAAAGTCTATCAACTATCTATCATCTATCTATCTATCTATCATCTGTCTATTTAATATATTATCTACCTATTGTCTCTCTTTAAGCTACTTATCTTCTTATCACCATCTAACATCTATCCTGTCAAATACTAAGACAACATATCACCATATCTTCAATTTAAATATCATTAACACCTTCAAACCCAAACTTTGATTCCTTATAAAACTCATGACACTTCATAAGTCAAAGACTCCAAAATTAAAGCATTCTAAAAAGATAAGGAAAAAGATTGAATGTGGATTTTGAGATAACTTTAAAGTTAAAACATGAATATGTAATCCATTAAAGTTTTTAGTTATCAAATGACTTCCATAAAATTTAAAACCAGCTTTAAGAAATAATGTTATGAAAGTGAAAAGAAGGACACAAATGGTAAAATAATATTTATGAAATGCATACTAACTCTAAAACTCAACATTAAATGAAAAGAATCAACTGATTGAAAATCAGGAAAGACCTGGACAGACACACCAAAGAAGATGCATTGATGGGAAATAACCTATGAAAGGATATTTTACATTATTTGTCATCAGTGAATTAAAAATTAAAACACTAATGAGGTACAATTGCACACTTACTAGAATGGCTACAATATAAACAAGGAAATGCCCAAACCTGGTGGGAACTTGGAGCTATAGGAACTCTTCATGCACTAATACCGGGAACACAAAATCATTCAGCCATTTTGGAAGACAGTTTTCCATATTCCTTCAAAACTACATATCTCAGCATCTGATCTCTGTCTTTGACAGTTAAAATGCACGTCCTCACAAAAATCTTAATATAAGTGTTTTATATGCACAATTGCCCATACATATAAGCAGCTATTTGTAGTTGGACAGATAAATGTGAGTTATGGGTTACCTAGTATGGTGCTTTGAGTGACAATGGTCCCCATAGGTTTATATATTTGAGTAGCTGGGCCCCAGCTACTGGAACTACTTAAGAAGGACTAGGAGATAAGACCTTACTGGAGGAGGTGTGTCATGAAGATTGGCTTTGAGGCATGTCATGCCCAGTGTATTCTTTGCTTCCTACTTGTGGTCTGAGATGTGAGATCTCAACTGTTCCCTCAGGCATCATGGACTTTAATCCTCTAAAAGTCCACTTGTCTCTGTTGCTTTTTCATTACTCTGATAAGACATCATAACCAAGACATTCAAATGTATATGCCTAGGGTAGCCATTCTCATTCAAGTGATAGTAATTAAATGTTTTTAAATTAATTATTCATTTTATATCCTGATCATAGCCCCCACCCTCCTCTCCTCCTGGTCCCATCCCAATCTTTGTTTCCACTATCTGCCCCCCCTACAGATTCCCCCACTTGCCCATGCCCAACTCTGCATATCAAATTGCATGTGGACTGAGGGCACACTTTTCCTTGTGGTCTGTGGAGGTAACCCTGTCAGGAGAAAGTGATCAAAGCAGGCAGTATAGTCCATGTAAGAGTCAGGCCTATTTCCCTTACTAAGGTACCTATATGAGGATCTAGCTACCCATCAGTTCCCTCTGTGTGTGGGGACTGGGTCTAGGCCATGCATGGGTTGGAACATTGTTTTCCATAGGTTCCCATGGTTACTTGGCCATGTTGGTCTTCTTGTGGAGTGCATGTCCCCTGTGAGTCTTCTATTCTTCACCCTACTCTTGCACAAGACTCCCTGTGCTCCACCCAATGTTTTGTTGTGGGGTTTTTTTTTTTCATGTGTTTCCATCAGGCACAAAAACTTCAACCCAAACCTTACCCTGCCTACAAGATGTGTAGGGACAAAAATAAGTGCCTGGCCCAACCTGAGACCCATTCCATGGGAGACAGGCAAGCCAATGCTATTAAGGATACTCTGCTATGCTTGCAGATGGGAGCCTAGCATAGCTGCTCTCTGAGTGGCTTCACCCATCAGCTAATGGTAATGTATTCTTTCTTAAGTTGCCTTTGCCATGTGTTTTATCAAAGAAATAGAATTGTAACTAAGAATTTCATTAGTAAACCCTATTCTGATACTGTAGAAAAGCAAGCTATTAGGATGAGAAAAAGAAGAAGAAGAAGAAGAAGAAGAAGAAGAAGAAGAAGAAAAAGAAAGAAGAAGAAGAAGAAGAAGAAGAAGAAGAAGAAGAAGAAAAGAAGAAAAAGAAAAAAAGAAGAAGAAGAAGAAGAAGAAGAAGAAGAAAAAGAAAGAAGAAGAAGAAGAAGAAGAAGAAGAAGAAGAAGAAGAAGAAGAAGAAGAAGAAGAAACATAAGTTGGTATCCTTCCATGAAAGAAGCCAATCTAAGAGAGGGATGTTGTGTGATATGAGTGATCATGTATTGTGGAAACACAAAGCCACGCATATATAAAGATCAGTAACTACCATGGCTTTAGGAAAAGAGGAAGGAATTTGAAGAACACAAGGATTTAGACAGAAAAAAATGCTCTGTATAAAACAAGAGCACACAGGTGCCATTTACTAATTTAAAAATAAATGCAAAACACAATACCAAGAGTAACCCTCAGGCTAACTGTGCACTCCAAGTGAGTATGATGTTCTGGTCCATTGGCTGCACCAAATGTAGTGCCTGAGGCAGGATACTGATAGGGGGAGAGGTTCTTTCAGGGATGCCATGGGTATATGGGGACTGACAATATTTTATATTCTATCTTGCTGTGTCTATAACATCTGAAAAGTAATTTATACTAAAGGTAACTTACAATCATTTGGGCGATCTTGAGTTATTGTCAAGTTAGAGATTCAGTAATCGGTTTTAAAAAGGCAGAGTCTCTGGAGCAAAGACCCAGCCTCCTCCAGCTTCATGATTTGGTGAGATGTTGATATTCGTGTATGTTGCAGGTCCCTGTGCAAAGCCTCTACCAATCAAGCTTATCTTCTCACACTTCTTGTTATGTGGTAAAATTAGATAATTAAAAAAAATGCCAAATTGTGAAACTAGTCTTTTTCCCTACTGAACAGAAGGGTGAGCTCTGTCTGATGGATTTCTACGTGCAGGTAGTACTCAAAATAGTCCTCAGCAAGCTTGTCCTCTGAAATACGTGTCCCATCTCATTACTTATTATTGATCCACTGAAAATGAAACTATACATTTCTTAATATTGAATGTATAAAGAATATGACTTAAAACATAAAACTTCATGATGGAAGAGTTCGTGATTTTAACAGAACTTCCTTGGTATATAATGTATGCAGTTTTACAGAGCTGGCATTTGAAAACACTAAACAAGAGGAGGGGACATGTCTGTCAGTCCCCAAGAGAGGTTACACAGGGAAAGATCTCTAAGTGATAGCTTCTTATTCAAACTTGTTATTATCAATGTCATTTTAAATGTCCTTGGATCTTTGAAGAGGAAGATTGAAAGTTTCCAAACATAAAGAAATGCACAATGACATTGTGAACCCTCAACATGCTATAGTTATTTCTACTGAGGAAAAATAAAAGCCCTGGAGGGTATGTGAGGGAAACAAGAAACTTCCAAAACTTAATGCAGTAAATTATATGAAATGCTATAGTAACCATGTTTCCACATTTCAACACCTGTGGGGTGAGTTCTCTGACAACCTGGATGAAGTAAATTAATCATACCTGTTACAACCTTTTAGGCAAGATTCATGCCACTTTACTTTCTAAAATCTAATGCTTCTCTAAGCTTAATTTTAATTCCCTTATCGATTTTAAATATGTCAAATATAATGCCAAGACTAGTAACCACACAAGTGCCATGCCCTCATTCTAAGTGGCCGTTGTAAGATCCTTTCCTTGGAAACCAAGTCCCTGTCCTCCACACCAGCCTTTCCTTCTCTTCAAGTCTCATAAGTTAATAGTTCTGCACTTGCCTCTGAGTGTAGCTAGAGCTTATTTAACCAGCTATTTTTGGAATTGAACTTCAAACTGAGAAGACTGAGTCTAAGATTAGAAAATATCAAAGCAAAGTTATGGAAAAACCCTCTTTCTCTTTATAAACAACCCATATCCCACGTAGGACCCTTACAGAGAAGAGATACACAGTCAATGAGTTGATTAAATTCTCTGTTCCCACCAAAAGTGAAGTTCCTAACAAGCTTTGGAAAACCCAGAATGAGAAAAGAACAATCTCACCCCATGTCAAGGCATTCATAAGTTGGATCGATACTATCTTTTATAGCACCCACAAAACACAGAAATAATTTTCTAACCTCATCCAAGGCCTGTGGCCACCTATGGCTAACAAAAGACAGTGCTCTACTTCCCACAGATGAGGCTTAATGTTCCCCGCTGCTGCAGAAAATGTTATATTGGAAAAATAGGCTGCAATGTGGCTATTGGATTAAGTAGCATCTGCAGAATCTCAAACCAACACAAGCCAGAAACTACAGGTGTTGAGCACAGAGCAGAGTGCCCACTGTATTGATTTCCACAGTGCTGAAGGCAAGGCTCAATGAGCAGAATGAGACTGCCAGGAAAAGCAATATTAAGTCACTAGCGTAAAGGAACAGGAAATCTCTTAAGCAAAGCTTTAGGGATAAAATTGAGTTCCCAGATAAAAATTCTCACTGTGAATTCTTTAACGGACTTTAACTGCTGCGCTCAGAATTTCCTTACGTTTTCACCTGGCAGTTTCTACTTAAACTCCAACTTAGCTTTCATGAAATTTTAATTTTTTTCATTAGAATTCAGCAATTATTTTACTTATTCATTTCCCCAGAGTGATCAAATAGAATACAGTTTTAAAATTATAGTGTAACTAAGGCCTCACAGCAAGAGCCTGGAATTCCAATACTCTAGAGGCTGAGATAGGAGGATTAAAAGAGTGAAAGCCATCTGGCTATCTTAGGAGATCATATTTCAAAAGAAAAAGCAAAAAGAGAGTAAACAAAATAAGGTCAAACATACAATACATTACAATGGCACAGACACATACACACACACACACACACACACACACACACAACCACACACGTGTGCGCACGTGCGTCTATAGAAAAAGTACACTTAAAGAAATGCTCAACCTCCTTAGTCATCAGGGAAATGCAAATCAAAACAACTCTGAGATTCCATCTTACACCCATCAGAATGGCCAAGATCAAAAAAACTCAAGTGACACCACATGCTGGCGAGGATGTGGGAAGAGAGGAACACTCCTTCATTGCTGGTGGGAATGCAAACTAGTACAGCCACTTTGGAAATCTATCTGGTGCTATCTCAGAAAAAAGGGAATAGGGCTTCCTCAAGACCCAGCTATTCCACTCCTTGGAATATACCCAGAAGATGCTCCAGCTCACAACAAGAAAATTTGCTCAACCATGTTCATAGCAGCCTTATTCATAATAGCCAGATCATGGAAACAGCCTAAGTGTCCCTCAGTAGAAGAATGGATAAAGAAACTGTGGTACATTTACACTATGGAATACTACTCAGCTATTAAAAACAAAGAATTCCTGAAATTTGTGAATAAATGGATTAAGCTAGAAATTATCATAATGAGTGAATTACCCCAGAAGCAGAAAGACTTAAATGGTATCTACTCACTTATATCTGCATACTAGCCCAAGGGGCATATTCCACCAAAGCCTTCACTTACCAGGAAACTGGGACAGAGGGGAGGACATCCTATTGGGACTCTAGATGAGAGAAGCATGGGAGAATGGCAAAGTAGAAGGATCCAGAGGGTCCTAGAAACCTACAAGTAGAACATTATGATAGGCAGATTTGGGCCCAGGGGTCCTGCTCAAACTAAGGCACCAGCCAAGGACAATACAGGCGGTAAACTTTAGGTAGCCAAGAAGAGACTTGATACCCTATGAGAATATATAGGGGGAGGTGATCCCCCTCAGGAACAGTCATAGGGGAGGGGAATAATGGGAAAATGGGGGGGGGGAGGAATGGGAGGATACAAGGGATGGGATAACCATTGAGATGTAACAAGAATAAATTAATAAAAAAAAAAAGAAAATAAAATAAAAATTAATATATATATATATATATATATAAATCACATATCATTATAGAGAAAATTTATAAAAGTGAGATTACTGTCAATAAATTTATCAGATAAATTTTCTCAAAAAAAAAAAAAAAAAAAAAAAAAAAAAAAAAAACCCTACCCAGATCTAGCCAATGGTCAGAACAGTCTCCACACTTGAGTGGAGAGTGGGATATGACTTTCTCACGTACTCTGGTGCCTCACATTTGACCTTGTCCCCTGGAGGGGGAGACCTGGTGGTACTCAGAGAAAGGACAGCAGGTTGCCAAGAAGAGACTTGATACCCTATGAGCATATCCAAGGGGAGGTAATCCCCCTCAGGAACAGTCATAGGGGAGGGGAATAAGAGGAAAGGGGAGGGAGGGAAGAATGGGAGGACACAAGGGATGGGATAACCATTGAGATGTAACAAGAATAAATTAATAATAAAAAAATTTAAAAAATGTACAGCTAAGAGTTTGTAGTTTCCTTGAAAGGAAGTGAGCAGCTTATTTTGACATTGCCATGTGAAGCTATAAGATGTTCTCCACTTTCCTGTTTGTCGGTGGTGTGCTCTGTGTGACACACTGGATGTCCCATCTCCCCTACATTTTCTTTTCTGTAATTCTGATATTTCAAACAGAGTCTCCTGAAAACAAACCTGGCCCCAAAATTAGGCCAGGGTAACCTTGAACCTCTGATCTCCCTGCCTCTCCACCTCCCTCTTGCTGGGGCTAACTTCTGCTGGCACCTGGAAGTTTCTAATTATGATTCACTTTCCTCCACCTCTACAGTGTCTGGCTTATTTCCTTGAGACTCATGTCACCTTATGATTCTATTTTTCATGGATGGCCACTGATATAATGCAGTCTTTTATTTTATAATATTTTTATATTACAGAATTGTAAAATCACAAGGAGCTATTATATTACACTGTTCTTTTGCATGCTCCAAAAATAACATAGCAGAGCAACTCAGAATGGAACCATTTATGCTAAATTCTACAACACAATGCAAAACTACAATGGCTATTTTTTTTTTTCCCCAAGCCAGGCAACCTGCAGTAACCATTAACAAGAGGGCCAGTTTACCAGAACTGCGTGGTGAGCAAGATACCCAGTGTTGTTAGCGCATAAGAAATGTGTATCTGAATCTACGTTCTTGCTTCTGTTTCATCAGTACATTCTCCAGATTCCTGGAGCCCCTTTAGACGTGAGGCTGCCTGTTTCATTACTGATGTACACGTTAGACACCTATACTCATATTGAAGTAAATTTGCTAGGGAAAAGAAATGTATACAACCACTAATACCCTAATACCAGGTAGTAAAGATACGTAAAATGTTTAGTGCTAGTGATTATTTCCAATTTTCTACTACCCAATCTGATTTCTATTTCTATGGATGATTTCTTTTTCTAAAAATTCCCTGAGTGTTTCTGCCCTGATTTCACCTGTAATGCTGACCCGAGAAAGCCTTCACTACTGTACCAATTGTGTGTCTGTCTCAGAATCCTGAGAAAAGAGTTAATGGGACTCTTCTCTCACACAATATGCAGATGTTACTGTACGTTCTCCCAGGAGTCTCATTGAAAAGACATTTTGTTTTAAAATACAAAAAGGCTGACTGAGAGTTGGAGAAAATTTTTAATATATTTTTAAATTTTTGGTTTTTTTTTTATTAGGACGTAACAACAAATAGTATTAAGCACTTAATGCCAATGGAATGAACTGGCATAAGCTGCAAAGCTAGTTTGTCAAACACAGCATAAAATTGATAGATATTGCTTGTAGCCACTCTAGCACTGCTCCAATTCATTTCAATCATGAATGTTTTAGAACTTTCTACTGTATGTATTGTGTTAAGTGCTCCAGAAACTGAAAAATATAAAACTCATCCTCTCAGATGAAACTAACCTTTTCTACAGTGTCATAAAGGAGGAGATTGCCTAAACCATTAACTGCTAAATATATTTGCTCTGATGAGGATTAGATCTGTTTATGATTTTGACATTTTCTTCAATATCACATTGACTTTCATCCTTAAATTCAGACCTTTCCATATAAACCATATTTTTAAACCTCTGTGACCCCCTAATTTATTTCTCTTTGTCACTAACAGAAAAAGGATCTAATTAACTCCTCCTGAACACAGAAATATTTTCTGGTGTACAATAACTTCAAAGAAGAATGCTTTGCCAACAAATATTGATAGCAGTGTCTTTCTGAAGGGCCTTCTCTGAGTCTGGAGACTGTAATTATGTGTGTTCCATGCTTGTTTGTGTCATTAGAATGGAGGGGAATATTTAGGTTATGGAAAGAACTATAAACAACCATATGGACATGGGTTAATAGAATGAAAAAGGTCATTCCACCTTCGAAACAGATACTACTTTCAAACTCCAATATTACCAGGCTGTTTACCAGGAACAGCTAAGCATCTGAGTAAACAGACAAGGGAGCCTTGCCTTGGGAAACACAGAGGTTGCTGATTCCTCTTCTGCTCCTCCCATTCCATGAAAATAGCTCCATAAGCAATGCATATAATGTCTGTACTGTGCTCCTGTTTGCTACCGTTGTGGTAAGATATAGATAGAAAGAATTTTAATACCTCTTAAGTGTAAAAATTTCTGGTGCTAAGTAGACTCAAAAATGTTTCGTCCATTTCCAGAATGTTTTCAATATCCCTGAGAGGTTGTATTTCTATGAATATTCACATGCATACTCAACTTGCATTAAAAGACTGTTAAATTGCTGAAGAAAAAAATTAAAATTAAACAACCCAATATAAAATTATCCATACGTGCTAGACTTCTTAGGTCACCACATTAGAAGGCAGTGCAGAACTTCTGATATATGCCCTATTCCATGTGTACGTTTCTGCCAAAAGTAGGAAAAAGGATATCAAGTATGCTAATCCCTTGATTTTGATCCCAAGAAGACTAAATAGAGGATTCCACTTAAAATCACTATGTATGGCTCATTCCCCAAAGATGGCATCTTGTGGGTATGCACGTGCATCTGAATATGTCATATATATGTGTGCCTTAATATAATGTCATGATAAACAATATTCATAAAATAGTCAAGCCAATTTCGTAAGCTATCTCTGAGTGAAATGAGACTATACTTGCAAACAAAAGTAGTAGCCTATCTGAGAAAACCTTGTGCCAAATAAGTTCTATCAAACAGAAAGATCATCTTAAATTATGTTTTTTTCTCTATATGAGTAATGTTATAATTGAGGAGTTTTAGTCATGAGTAGAGCATGACTTTAAATAAATTATTCATACGACCAACAAGATGTTCTAAAAACAAAAGCTTAATTTCAATCCATTGTAATGATTTAAATAATAAAATCATACTTCTGTATTCAATGTAGCAGCTAAAATTAATTTTAGAATGCTGCCATGTTTAAAAAAAGATGAGTGGCTGTTTTAAATTTACCAATGTCTGTAGCAGTTGCACTAATGTGAATCTTAACCTATTTTTGTATTCCAGTAGTTCAGTGGTCAGAAAATATACTGATCTTCAAATTCTTGTTTATTTAAAATATTAAGAGGGATATTAAACAACATAGAAAAATGTAGGTTATATTATTTGTTTTGCTATATTTTTGATACATTCATACTTTGCATACATATTATACAGAATTTTGACATATATACCAAGAACTAGAATGGTCCATTTCAATTAAAACATTTTTTTCTTTGAGAATATTAGTCCACTGTGTTGATGTATTGTCAGAAAAGGAAAAATTGTTAAAAATTTCTCAACTGAAGTAATGATATTCTAAAGCATCAAACTAGTATTGGTTATGATTATTAATAATATTATTAGAATTGTTAAAAATCTAAAAGTTCCTAGAAACCTACAAGAAGATCTGGATGTGGACTCAGGCAGGTCAGCTCAAATTAGTGTACCAACCAAGGACAATGCATGCAGTAAACCTAGAACTCCTATCCAGATCTAGCCAACGGACACCACATTCTCCACAATTGTGTGGAGAGCAGAGACTGACTTGTTCATGAACTCTCGTGCCCCCTATTTGAACACTTCCCCTTGGTGAAGGGATCTGGTGACACTCAGAAGAAGAGTAAGTAGGCAACTAGGAAGAGAAATGATAGGCTGTGATCTTATAGTGGGGACAAGGTCCCCTCCTGTTACAAACCTAGGGGAGGGGAATAGGATGAAAGAGGAATGGAGGAGGAATGGGAAGGTACAAAGTGAAGGGATAATAAATGAGATTTAATTTGAATAAATCACTTAAATGAAAAAATTTAAAATGAATTATTAAAAATAGCCTATGACCATAGAGTTGGGGGGAGATCCCCCCTCGGTCATAGAACTAGGGGAGGGGAATAGGGTGAAAGTGGGAGGGAGGGAGGAATGGGAGGATACAAGTGATGGGATAACAATTGAGTTGTAATCTGAATAAATTAAAATATTTTAGTACCTTGATGTTTGAAAGTATTTGAAATGACAAAAAGGGAAAGAAAATAGTCATAATGATTGCCTTCTAACATGACTTTAAAGATGGCAACAGAGTGACTATATTAAAATGCACATGAGCTAAATAAATAAGCAAAATAAAGAAAAGATCAACCTCAATAATTTTATATGTTTTGTCTCCAAGTAAAACATTTAAACACACATACACACACACAAACACACACACACTTTGAAAGTTAGCTTTGAAAAAATTTTACTTCCTAAATCGCTTCTTTAAAAATAAATAGTGTTTAGGGTTTAAGTTGTTTTTTAGGTCTAGATAGATGTTTTAAGCTGATAATGATGAGATATGATCGATATTGATTTACATTCAGAATTTAGGTGCACCACGATAGGAAAGTTGTTCTCTTCAAGGCTGCCAAATTCAAGTAGCCAAAACACTCTGATTGTAACATTTATATAATTCCTGATTGTTTTGTGGTTCTTTTCGCTGTAGGTAGCTTATTGAATATATGAACAATAATATAAAATTATGTGTAAAAAAATAAATGTTTAATAATAATAAAATAAGTGTTCAAAGAACAAATGAGAGGCAGCTATTGTATGAATGAGGTGTAGCAGTTTCGCATGGTATTCTCTAACTTATTAGAGAAGGAACATCTTGTAGATCTTAGAGTACACCTCTAGAAGTAAGGAAAGATTACCTGGGTGGAATGTCTTGACATGGCAAAAGAGTGAATGAAGCCATTCAGAAATGAAGCCACACATTAAATTGGAGTAAAAGTAAGAAGAGTGTCATGTACTGCTCAAATACTGAAAACATCCTTTCTTCCTCAGAAAATGATCATCTCCATTCTCATAAAAGTCTTTATATCTAAATGAAGAATCTGCATAATTTGGTGTGTTTATAAATATGTATGTGGAAGAATATTTTCTATTAAATGAAAACTGAACTAACATTAACAGAAAACCCAGAATAACATGACTGTGTTGACAAATGGAATATGTCCAAATATTTTAGCTGTCTTTTGCATTCACACTAGCTGAATGACATTCATGACATGATTTCATAACAAAAGCCTTTGAAAATGTTTTGGCTTAAACCACTTTTCTGCAGGGATTATGATAAAAAGAGCTAAACATGTTGGTAAAAATAAATGCAATATTTGATGAATGAACGTGCAAAATAATGAGCTCACAGTTGGATGTTTGAAGAGAGGAAACGAATGGTCATTTTTGTCGGTATACAGAGCACTTTAGTCTCTGGTTTCACACATTCACGTTAGATGAACCACCAGACCTAGCAACACACTCCTGTGTGTGTGACTCCTGGCTCTGAATCTTCACTAGAGATTTTCCATCATAATTTCTATTGCCTGTTCTGTCTCATGCTTATTTTTATTTTTTTTTTTTTATTTTTTTTATTTTATTTTTTTTTGTTTTTTTTTTTTTTTATTAATTTATTCTTGTTACATCTCAATGTTTATCCCATCCCTTGTATCCTCCCATTCCTCCCCCCCCATTTTCCCATTATTCCCCTCCCCTATGACTGTTCCTGAGGGGGATTACGTCCCCCTATATATTCTCATAGGGTATCAAGTCTCTTCTTGGCTACTTGCTGTCCTTCCTCTGAGTGCCACCAGGTCTCCCCCTCCAGGGGACATGGTCAAATGTGAGGCACCAGAGTATGTGAGAAAGTCGTATCACACTCTCCACTCAACTGTGGAGAATATTCTGACCATTGTCTAGATCTGGGAAGGGGTTTAAAGTTTACCTCCTGTATTGTCCTTGGCTGGTGCCTTAGTTTGAGCGGGACCCCTGGGCCCAAATCTGCCTATCATATTGTTCTACTTGTAGATTTCTAGGACCCTCTGGATCCTTTTATTTTGCTGTTCTCCCATGCGTCTCTCATTTAGAGTCCCAATAGGATGCCTTCCCCTCTGTCCCAGTTTCCTGGTAAGTGAAGGCTTTCGTGGGACATGCCCCTTTGGCTAGTATGCAGATATAAGTGAGTATATACCATTTGATTCTTTCTGCTTCTGGGTTAACTCACTCATTATGATCATTTCTAGCTCAATCCATTTATCCACAAATTTCGGGAATTCCTTGTTTTTAATAGCTGAGTAGTATGCCATAGTGTATATGTACCACAGTTTCTTTATCCACTCTTCTACTGAGGGACACTTAGGCTGTTTCCATGTTCTGGCTATTATGAATAAGGCTGCTATGAACATGGTTGAGCAAATTTTCTTGTTGTGTGCTGGATCATCTTCTGGGTATATTCCAAGGAGTGGAATAGCTGGGTCTTGAGGAAGCCCTATTCCCATTTTTCTGAGATAGCACCAGATAGATTTCCAAAGTGGCTGTACTAGTTTGCATTCCCACCAGCAATGAAGGAGTGTTCCTCTCTCCCCACATCCTCGCCAGCATGTGGTGTCGCTTGAATTTTTGATCTTAGCCATTCTGATGGGTGTAAGATGGAATCTCAGAGTTGTTTTGATTTGCATTCCCTGATGACTAAGGAGGTTGAGCATTTCTTTAAGTGTTTCTCAGCCATTTGATACTCCTCTGTTGAGAATTCTCTGTTTAGTTCCAAGCCCCATTTCTCAATTGGGTTATTCGGTTTGGTGGTGTTTAATTTCTTGAGTTCTTTATATATTTTGGATATTAGACCTTTGTCAGATGTAGGGTTGGTGAAGATTTTTTCCCAGTCTGTAGGCTGTCGCTTTGTTCTCTTGACAGTGTCTCCTGCCTTACAGAAGCTTCTCAGCCTCATGAGGTCCCATTTATTAATGGTTGACATTAAGGCCTGGGCCGTTGGTGTTCTGTTCAGGAAGTTGTCTCCTGTGCCAATATGTTCCAGGCTCTTTCCCACTTTTTCTTCTAAGTGAGTTAGTGTCTCTGGTTTTATGTTGAGGTCTTTAATCCACTTGGATTTGAGTTTTGTGCAAGGTGACAAATATGGGTCCAGTTTCATTTTTTTACACATAGACCTCCAGTTAGACCAGCACCATTTGTTGAAGATGCTATCCTTTTTCCATTGAATGGATTTGGCTTCTTTGTCAAAAATCAAGTGACCATATGTGTGTGGATTCATATCTGGGTCTTCGATTCGATTCCACTGATCAACCAGCCTGTTGCTGTGCCAGTACCATGCTGTTTTAATTACTATTGCTTTATAGTACAGTTTGAGATCAGGTATGGAGATTCCTCCGGAGCATCTTTTATTGTACAAGATTGTTTTAGCTATTCTGGGTTTTTTGTTTTTCCATATGAAGTTCAGAATTGAACTTTCAATGTCTTTAAAAAATTGTGTAGTTATTTTGATAGGGATTGCATTGAATCTGTAGATTGCTTTTGGTAGGATGGCCATTTTTACTATGTTAATTCTCCCGATCCATGAGCAAGGAAGATCACGCCATCTTCTCAGGTCATCTTCAATCTCTTTCTTCAGAGTTTTGAAATTTTTTTCATACAAGTCCTTCACTTGCTTAGTTAGGGTAACTCCTAGATATTTTATATTGCTTGTGGCTAATGTGAAGGGTGTGGTTTTCCTAATTTCTTCCTCTGTAAGCTTGTCATTTGTGTATAGGAAGGCTACAGACTTTTTTGAGTTAATTTTGTATCCAGCCAATTTGCTGAAGGTGTTTATCAGCTTTAGGAGTTCTCTGGTGGAGTTTTGAGGGTCACTTATGTACACTATCATATCATCTGCAAAGAGGGATAATTTGACTTCCTCCTTTCCCATTTGGATACCCTTGATCTCCTTTTGTTGTCTTATTGCTCTGGCTAGAACTTCGAGTACTATATTGAAGAGATATGGAGAGAGTGGGCAGCCTTGCCTTGTTCCCGATTTGAGAGGAATTTCCTTGAGTATCTCACCATTTACTTTGATTTTGGCTATTGGCTTGCTGTATATAGCCTTTATTATGTTGAGGAAAGTGCCTTGTATCCCCGATCTCTCTAAAACTTTAAACATGAATGGGTGTTGAATTTTATCAAATGCTTTCTCTGCATCCAAGGAGATGATCATGTGGTTTTTTATTTTCAGTTTGTTTATATGATGGATTACATTGATGGATTTCCGTATATTAAACCATCCCTGCATGCCTGGAATGAAGCCTACTTGGTCATGATGAATGATATCTTTGATGTGCTCCTGTATTCGTTTTGCAAGTATTTTATTTAGTATTTTTGCATCTATGTTCATAAGAGAAATTGGTCTGAAATTCTCTTTTTTTGTTGAGTCTTTGTGAGGTTTAGGTATCAATGAGACTATGGCCTCATAGAATGAAGTTGGTAATTTTCCATCCATTTCTATCTTTTGGAGTAGCTTGAAGAGTATCGGTATTAGCTCGCCCTTAAAGGTCTGGTAGAATTCTGCACTGAAACCATCTGGCCCTGGGCTTTTTTGGTTGGGAGACCATCGATGATTGCTTCTATTTCTGTAGGGGAAATGGGACTATTTAACTTGTTTATCTGTTCTTCACTCAACTTTGGCAAGTGAACTTGATCAAGAAAATCGTCCATTTCCGTTAGATTTTCAAATTTTGTGGCGTATATGCCTTCAAAGTAGGATCTTATGATTCTTTGAATTTCTTCAGTGTCTGTTGTTATGTCTCCCTTTTCATTTCTGATTTTGTTCATTTCAATACTGTCTCTCTGCCTTTTAGTTAGTTTGGCTAATGGTCTGTCTATCTTGTTGATTTTCTCAAAGAACCAGCTTTTGGTTTTGTTGATTCTTTGGACTGTTTTCTTAGTTTCTAATTTGTTAATTTCAGCCCTGAGTTTGATAATTTCCAGGCGTCTACTCCTCTTGGGTGTTTCTGCTTCTTTTTTTTCTAGGGCTTCCAGTTGTGTTGTTAAGATGCTTATGTGCGATGTTTCCAATTTCTTTTTAAAGGCACTTAGTGCTATGAATTTTCCTCTTAGCACTGCTTTCAATGTATCCCACAAATTTGGGTATGTTGTTTCTTCATTTTCATTGAATTTCAGAAACTCCTTGATTTCTTTCTTTATTTCTTCCCTGACCCAGGTGTCATTTAGCAGAGAGTTGTTTAGTTTCCACAAACGTGTAGGCTTTTTGTTATTTCTGTTGTTGTTGAATTGCAGCCTAAGAGCATGGTGATCTGATAGGACACAAGGTATTATTTCAATCCTCTTGTATCTGTTGAGGCTTGCTTTGTGACCTACGATGTGATCAATTTTGGAGAAGGTTCCATGGGGTGCAGAGAAGAAGGTGTATTCTTTCTTGTTTGGGTGAAAGGTTCTATAGATATCTGTTAGATCCATTTGACCCATGGCATTGGTTAATGATGTTATTTCTCGGCTTAGTTTCTGTTTCAATGACTTATCCTTCAGTGAGAGTGGGGTGTTGAAGTCTCCCACTATTATTGTGTGGGGATCGATGTGTGGTTTAAGCTTTTTTAGGAGATCTTTTACATATGTGGGTGCCCTTGTATTGGGAGCATAGATGTTCAGAATTGTGATGTCATCTTGGTTGACTTTACCTTTGATGAGTATGAAGTGTCCTTCCTCATCCCTTTTGATTAATTTTGGTTGAAAGTCTATTTTGTTCGATACTAAAATGGCTACACCTGCTTGCTTCTTGTGACCATTTGCTTGGAATATTTTTTTCCAACCTTTTACCCTGAGGTAATGCCTTTCATTATGGGTGAGATGTGTTTCTTGGATGCAGAAGAATGTTGGGTCTTGTTTATGTACCCATTCGGTTAGTCTGTGTCTTTTTATTGGAGAATTGAGGCCATTGATGTTGAGAGATATTAATGACCAGTGACTGTTAAGAGTCTTAATTTTGATGTTGTTTCCAGTCGAGCATTTGTGTAGTTGTGTTTTTGCCATGGGATAGTTATCTATTTCCTGGGTAGTTTTGGTTGTAGCTTGACCCTTTGGGATGGAGTTTTCCTTCTAGTACCTTCTGTAAAGCTGGGTTTGTGGATAGGTACTGTTTGAATTTGTTTTTGTCATGGAATATTTTGTTTTCTCCATCAATGGTTATTGATAATTTTGCTGGGTAAAGTAGTCTGGCCTGGCATCTGTGTTCTCTTAGGGTTTGCAGGATCGCTGTCCAGGCCCTTCTGGCTTTTATGGTCTCTGCTGAGAAGTCAGGTGTAATTCTGATAGGTTTACCATTAAATGTTATTTTGGCCCTTTTCCCTTGCAGCTTTTAATATTTTTTCTTTGTTCTGCATGTTTTGTGTTTGATTATTATGTGGCGGGCAGTTTTTCTTTCTGGTCAATTCTATTTGGTGTTCTGTAGGCCTCTTGTATGTTTATAGGGCATCTCTTTCTTAGATTGGGGAAATTTTCTTCTATGATTTTGTTGAGAATAGTTCTGGGGCCCTGGAGTCTGATGTCTTCTCTTTCTTCAATGCCTATTATCCGCAAATTTCTTCTTTCATGGTGTCCTTAATTTCTTGGATGTTTTGTGTCAGGAGTTTTCCAGATTTGGCATTTTCTTTAATGGTTGATTCAATATCTGTGATTGTATCTTCTAGCCCTGAGATTCGTTCTTCCATCTCTTGGATTCTGTTAGAAAAAGCTCACCTCTGTGTTGCTCGCCTTCTTCTCTGAGGTCTCACGTTCTCGTTTTTTCTTCTGTCTGTGTGTTTATCATGAATCCATTTCATTTCAATCTTGAACTGATTTTTTGAGTTTCTTTCATCTGATTTTTTGTATATTCCTGAGTTTCTTCCATTGCCCTCTTATAGGTCTTCAGAGCTTGTACAGTATTAGTTATTTCTTTCATCTGGTTGTTTGCATTTTCCTGCAATTTTTCCAGTTCCACTCTATGTGCTTCTTTTATGTCTCTCACCTGTTTTGTCTGCGTCTTCCTGCATTTGATTACGAATTTTATTTGTTTCCTCCATTATCATCCTCATTACTAAGGATTTGAGGTCATTTTCTTGTATTTCCGTTGTATTTGAGTTCTCTGGGTGGTTTTCTTTGGGATAGCCAGGAAATTGGAGACGCCATGTTGTTTTTTGGGGTTTTTGCGTTATGCTTTTTCGTGTCCTTTAGACATCTTGCCGTCTTTTGTTTTTGTTGGTAGCTTTCAGAGTGAAATGGAGGTGTGTCTGACGATCGATTCACTTGTTTTCTTACGATTTCCCTAGGCTGCGAGCTCAAAGCTTCACTGGTGTGGATGTTAGGAGGTTAGCCCTGTTGTTCTGGTCTCTCACAGCCAGTGATCCTCAGTCCCTCTCTGCTGTGGATCCTGCAATTGTTTCTGGGTCTCTGAATGAGCGTTGGGTCAGGCCAAGGTATCCACAGCCTTCTGTGTTCCCTGCCAAGTCCAGCCAGGAGCACTGGGACCGAACCACCGGGCAGAACTCAGCTAGATTCTCAGGGCCAGAACCGTCTGCCAAGCTCAGCTAAGGATTTTGGGCCCAAAATGCACCACAGGGCCCAGCCAGAATTTTTGGGCTGGGACTACGCACCAAGCTCCACTAGGGCCTTTTGGCCCAAAGCGCGTGCTGTGGTCAGTTATTGACTCAGGGCCCGAACTGACCACCAATCTCAGCCAGGAATTCTGGATTCAAAACTGTACACTGTGACCAACCAGAGTCTTAGAGCTGGTGGAACCGAGAGCCTTCTGTCCAGCCTGCGCCACAGCAGGAGAACTGCGGCTGCTCTGAGTTACGCCAGTGTGGAACAAGTGCTCCGCCCAGCACTGTGTCCCCGCAGGGGAGCTGCCGCTGAGCTGAGGTGGTGCCTAGGATGGAACCGAGCACGTCACCAAGCCTGCGCCACAGCAGGAGAACTGCGGCTGCTCTGAGTAGCGCCAGTGGGGGACACGTGCTCCGCCTGACTGTGTCCCCGCAGGGGAGCTGCCCGCTGAGCTGAGGTGGTGCCTAGGAATGGAACCGAGCACGTCACCACGCCTGCGCCCACAGCAGGAGAACTGCGGCTGCTCTGAGTTAGCGCCAGTGGTGGAACAGTGCTCCGCCCGCACTGTGTCCCCGCAGGGGAGCTGCCGCTGAGCTGAGGTGGTGCCTAGGATGGAACCGAGCACGTCACCAAGCCTGCGCCACAGCCGGGAGAACTGCGGCTGCTCTGAGTTAGCACCTGTGGTGAAACCAGTTGCTCCGCCCAGACTGTGTCACCCGCAGGGGAGCTGTCGCTGAGCTGAGGTGGTGCCTAGTGTGGAGCATCGTGCTCAACTAAGCCTGCGCCACAGCAGGGGAGCTATGGCCACGCTGATTAGTGCCTCAGGCAGAATTGTTTGCTGGCCCGGGCCAATACCCGGGACTCTGGGGCCGAACTGTCCGCCGAGTCCAATCTCTGGGTCCAAAAGGCTCCACGCGACCCAAATCCTGCCCCGAGTCCCCTCTCCCGCAGCAATTCCCACCAGCCACCACACCAATCGCCTCCACCGGAAGGCTATGAGCTGCAAACCTCAGCCGCCGCTGCTGGTGCCGCTGGTGCTGCCGCCTCTACCGCTGCCGCTCCGATCAGAGAAAAAACCACGCTCCTCCCGTGTGCATGGGCACGCAGGTCCTCCGCACCCTGGTCCCTCCGAACCGTGGAGCACTCCTGCTGCCGTGATGTTCAGACCTCGGTGTTCCGGGCTCAGAAATCTGTGCAATTCCCTGAATTGTTGCACTGGAGCTCCAAACGCGGTCCACACTGCCTCGCCGCCATCTTGGATCCTCCTCTCATGCTTATTTACTACCGATATCGGATGCCAAAAATAACAACAACCAAAACTTAAACACTTAACAGAGCTCTTCGTCTGGATGTACAAAGAAGGTCTGACTGAAGGAAGTAGTTGCTGTATTTACTATTACGTATCAGTACTAGAGTACAAGGGCATACAAAGAATTGCACATAAAAATACCTAAACCAGCTGAATAGAACTGACAGAACACACAGCTCAGAACAAAACACTATGGCTGCCAGATACTGTTAGAAATTCAGAGTATAGTGATT
The DNA here is from genome assembly GCF_903995435.1 of Acomys russatus. Lineage (NCBI taxonomy): Eukaryota > Metazoa > Chordata > Mammalia > Rodentia > Muridae > Acomys > Acomys russatus. The sequence goes on along the minus strand of NC_067160.1, from coordinate 42,580,517 downwards.
AGAGCTAAGGCAAATAAAATGGACATAAGTTTAGTAACTAAAGATTAGAAAAGAGGGTACTATAGTAAGAGCATCTGGTCTTCAGACTGAGGTAGGTGTGCATAAGATCAGGCTGTAAGCCAGCTTATAGGGCATGCTATTGAATAGTGATTGATGTTGAAGGGCCGTACACATTTTCGGTATGACCACCTCTGTGTTAATTACTCTGGATGCTATAAGAAAACAGGCTGTGCAAGCCAGCAAGCAGCACTCCTCCATGAACACTGCAGCAGCTCCTAACTCCAGGATGGAACTTTAGGAATTCCCAGCATGAGTTTTCCAAGTTTGACTTTGACAGGAGATTGAAATGCAGAAGTGAAATAAACAAAAGAAACCTCTCAACTTTCATTAGTTCATGGCATTATTTCACAACAGAAAAATCCCCAGTGATGTTAATATATATATTAGTAAACATATATTGTGAAAGCAGTTAGCAATATAGATCGGAATTAGAGTTATAGAATGTTGACACTGCATTTCTCATAGAAACATTTACTCAAAAACACTTCACACAGAATGTCAAGGTATCTTGATAAGAATGTTCTTTGGTGATCTTTTGAAAGGAAAATAAAAAGCAAAACAAAACAAACTAAAGTACCACTGTGGGCTGATGGTTGAAAAACATATAGTTTCTATGATGTCAGCTTATGAAGTTGCTAAAGTAACTGAGGTAGAAATGTGTACACTGTCATATCAGACATATAGTTAAATAACATCATCACAGAAGAACACATTGGGTTCTATGAATTAATATAGCTGTCTATTCTGGACACCATTCATGAGCCGCCTGTAGTAATAGCTCACTGGTGTCTGTGTGACTCTTCACTTTGGATCTTCATCAGAGAATATTTGCTATTACAGGTTTATGTAATATATAGAAGCGTTCAGAAATACCCAAATGATTGCAAATTGTTAATTCTGGTTTGGGCAGTGAGTTAGGAAACAAAAGGAGTCTTAAAATTCTTTCATTGTAATACTGTGTTCTCTGAAGGATGTGAGGATGTATTTGTATAGGTTTTTACCTTTTTAAGATGATGACAAGAAATACATCAGAAAATGCAGAGGTGGCTAAAGAGTTGGCGTCAGAGTCCTGGGGCAGGAACACGGCAGATGTGGAGTAGCACTGAAGAATAAAACCTGCCCAAGTACTCAGAAATGTTAAGTAATGAACACATTTTGAGAATGAAGCTTAGAAGCCATGGAATATCAAAACCTTAATCTTACACAGAAGACAAAACACTACAGACAATTTAGACTAGCTGGGAGTGGGAAGAGTGGCTTCCCCAGGAAGAGCCCACCAACTTTTTATCCCATAGCAGATGGTCAATGCTGAAAACATACACGCATGTAATATTGTATGGCATGGACCCAATAGAATAAATACATATATGTGTGTGTATATATAATATATGTACATAATATATATACATACATATACACATGTCTGAAAATACATATAGTCATGTCTAGTGAGAATTTTTCTTTTTTACTAAACATTTTTTAGTTTTTACATATACATTTATATTTTACACATGTATACAATAAACTACCTACAGCAAGAAGAACCATGACACAATCAGGAATTATATATATGATACATTTTTAGTGTTTTGGCTATTGGTAATTGACAGCCTTGAAGAAAACATCTTTTCGATATTGGTGCATCTAAAATTCTGAATGTAAATCAATATCTATCACATCTTGTCATTATCAACTTAAAACATCTATCTAGACCTAAAAACATCTTAATCCCTAAACAACTAAGCTTAATAGTAAAACTAAACTATCTGGTCTTCAACCACATTAGAGACTTGAGAAGCAATAAAACTGGTTACCTGAGAATTCTGTTGTTTTTTTAAAAAACATAGAAATGTTATGTAAATATGTGTTTGTTTAAGTCCCAGTTGTGGAATAGACAGGAAGCTGTGTCAGATTGTCAACAGTAGATTACTATGATTTATCTCATCCTATGTCAGGGGAATGATTTTAGGTTTGGAACTCTGGGAACTTTTCAGAGGATAGATATACAGATGCTAAATCCCTAAGATGGGGTGGTGCAGCCAGTAATCCTGATGCTGCTGTCCCTGTTGGTTGCTGCTTGTTGCTACTTGCTGGGTTTCTGGTTGGAGATATCCTGACAACAAACATTCGATTTGTCCCAAGGAACTTGACACCAGTAATCAGGAGGACGTAGTCACAATACCAATACCCCTTTTTCCTTTTAAGCTACTTTCTTTCCTACCTAGTGTTGGGGGAAGGAACAGATGAGGGTGGCATAGGGAGGTAGGGAAAAGAGCCCAATAAATTGGCCAGAAGTCTGATTACAGGAATGCAATAATAATTAGTGAAAAAAGAGGCCATCCATTTGGAGAAGAGTAAGGAGGGATATGTGGGAGGGTTTGGAGGGGGGTAATAAAAGTGGAGAATGTTATAATTAAATTACAATCTCAAAAATAAATAAAAGTGGGAACAATGACAAAAAAAGGATCTTATCCATTCTTGGAAAATCATGCAAAACACTAGATCCTGGTTTTCCAACCCAAGAGCCATGATTCCATGTTCTGTAACGGAAGGTGGGAGGCAACATGAGTGCAGCAATGGAAGATGATCTGACTAGACAACAAATTCCAATTGATCAGAATCAACCATACAGTGAACCCGAGTTCTTTTATTTTCAATGTCTAAGTAACCTTTTATTGATCATTTTGAGATTCTAAGTGATTTTTGTTGTTGTTGTTGTTGTTATTGTTGTTGTTTTGTTTGTTTGTTTGTTTTTTGAGACAGGGTTTCTCTGTGTAGCTTTGGTTGTTCTGGACTTGCTTTGTAGACCAAGCTGGACTTGAACTCAGAGCTCTGCCTGCCTCTGCCTCCCAGAGCACTGAGATTACAGGCATATGCCACGAAGCCCACCTCCTTGTAATTTTTTTATATTTATTCAGAATACATCTCAATTGTTATTGCCTTGCTTGTCTCCTCCCATTCCTCCCTCCTTCCCTCTTTCATTTTATTCCTTGTCCCTAGGTCTGTGACATAACGGGACCTCCTCTCCCACCATATGGTCACAATCTATCAAGCCTCATCTTGGTAGCCTTCTTATCCTTTCAGGGGTGCTACCAGGTGTCCCCACCAAGGGGAAGTGGTCAAATATGGGGCACCATCTCCTCAAACTGCTGTCCTAATCAAGGACAATACATGCAGTAAGTATTGAACCCCTACTCAGATCTAGCCAATAGACAGTACATTGTCCACAGTTCTGTGGAGAGCAGGGACTGACTCTGACATGAACCTGAGCTCTTCTAATCAGTCCTTTCCTACACTGTGTTTTTAAAGCCTATCTCTAGAGCCATGAATGGGAATATTGCTACATTTTACAACCTGTAAATCAACACAACATCCACAAACAGTCCCTTGGGGCAGACTTAAGGCTTTTGCCTTTTATGGATTTACTGTGCACATCGGATTCACTACTAGAATTAAAATGTAATGTTTGAATTTAAAAAGAAATCAAAGACTTAAGCTACAGTCAGGCCCCAGCTCATGAGCATCAAATTAGAGTGCCTTTGTATTGTGCAGAGTTAAGATGTTTGATTTTAAAAATTGCTGTTTGAGTTGTTGATTTGGATTTAATAAACAGATGTTAAATAAATTTTGGCTTTGGAATAGGACAACATTTCAAAATATCTGAAATGGTTATAATTACACTTCTGAGATTTTATACAATCAGGAACACTGACAAGTGTAAAATCAAAATATCAGTCAACTCTGAAAAATTATGATGTTTTCCATCCTACAGTATCAAACATTTGGCCAAGATTTAGTTGTTTTTAAGCTTAATGATTACTGTTGTATTTTTTTTTAAAAGATTTATTTATTAAGTATACATCTGTGAAGAGGGCATCAGGTTACATTATAGATGGTTGTGTGACCCACCATGTGGTTGCTGGGGATTGAACTCAGGACCTTTGGAAGAGCAGGCGGTGCTCTTAACCACTGAGCCATCTCTCCAGACCCAACTGTTGTATTTTTTGTTTCCATGGATGTGATAGAAAAAAAGATCACACATATGTGTGTATGTATCTGAGAGAGGGGAGAGAGAGAGAGAGAGAGAGAGAGAGAGAGAGAGAGAGAGAGAGAGAGAGAGAGAGAGAGAGAGAAACAGAGAGAGCATGATATAATTGTATGGAAGTCAGAGTACTTTTAGTTTTCTGCTTAAACCATGGATTGTGAGGATTAAACTGAAGTCATCAGCCTTCATGGCAAGACCTTTCACCCACTGAGTCTCCTTATCGACCCATGTTCAATTTGTGTATATAAAATAAAATGAATTTTTGTATATTAAGTAAGCAAACATATTCATCTCTCTTGAATGGAACTGTTTTTGTTTTTTATAAACTTCTCTGCATAACAAAGAAGGGTTTTAAAATCTGTTTATTTATGATTTATTATCATTGTATGATTTCTATACTTATAAGTACTTAAAATTGTCTCAGGTAAAAGGATTGTGATTGCAAAAGATACAGAAGGCTTTTCTACTATACAATGCTTCCTTTGGGGTAAGAAAAAGAGATGGTAGTTAAAATGAGCTAACCTTAATTTATATTTCAATACAGAGATAGGAGCCAATAGGCTTACAAAGTGTCCGCTATGGCTCTTACATGAAAGATGTTTGCTTGGGTTTAAGAGTGACCTTGTTCTACATTTTGAAAGTAACGGTATGAAAGTTGAGTGTACTATATTACTTTTCATTTGCACATCTCTTAACTGCAGTATCAGGATTTGCCTATGTCCATTCCTTCCCCTGGGACTCAGTAGCAGTGGGCATTAAACACATAGGAAGGGCATTCAGAGATTCTAAAAACATGGAGAGTCATAGCTGATGTACATAAGTAGTAGACAGCTACATTGGAGGTGAGGAGTAAGAGATAGATAGTTTTAGTCATTATGAAAAGAGGTGGAGTCCCCTGGAAGGGGAGGCCTGGTGGCATTCAGAGGAAGGACAGCAGGCTATCAAGAAGAGACTTGATACCCTATGAGCATATACAGGGGGAGGAGGTCCCCCTCAGTCACAGTCATAGGGGAGGGGAGTAGGGGGAAAGCGGGAGGGAGGGAGGAATGGGGGGATACAAGGGATGGGCTAACAATTTAGATGTAATATGAATAAATTAATAAAATATTAAATAAAAAAGAAAAGAGGTGGAAAGTTACCAACTAGTACACTGAACGGAATTTCAGATACCATGCTGAGGCCAAAGACTGCAGAAGAGCAGAGAGCACAGTGAAGCCTCAGAAACATGAGCAAGTAGTGTGAAGATGAGCACAGCCCCGCTAATGAAAAACATAAGGTAGGTAACAGCTAACTTTAGATTAGAACATTATAGTGTGAATGCTGGCCAGAAAACAAGACGGCACCTGGAAGCTAAGAGCTCAATATGCCGCAAAATGGTGTACTGTTAACATATTTAAGGCAGAATTTTGTTTTTCTTTCTCTTTTTCTTTCTGTTTTATTTATTTGACAACTAAGAACCAGTAACAGGACATCAGTTCCAGAATGTCGTCAGCGTTTGTTTCTCATTGCGCTTTAGGGAGACTTGTGTTGTGTGAGGAGGCAGTAATGGGTTTGTTTTCCTCCTTCTCTTGTATGAAATAACACCTGACTACTCTTCTCAGAGTGGCCTTAGTAATCTCCCAGGCAGATGTCGACAAGAAAAAGTGGAAAATTAAGCCAGAGTACCAAGGTCCAGAAAATGAAATTCAAGTACTTGCAATGTCCAAACTGATGCTGGCAACACAGAAAGGGCTGGATGTGGGTCATGGTAAGCTAGGAGGTTAAAGAAAGCTTAAGGAGTCATAGGCAGTAGATACAATTCATTCACTGGTACCCAGGTCAACAGGGAGGCAGACACAAGCAAGTGTCAAGATGTATATCACCACACACAGGCCTCCAAAACAAAGGAAGGACAAACTGGTTGAGAGGCCTCAGGCAAGCACACTCAGGTCTTTAGAGGAGGGCTTGCAAAGGCAAACATGAAAATATAGGCTCTGTCTCTGACCTCAGTGCTGTGTTTATACATAACCACATAAGAGGGCATTGTGCATAACAGACAAAATTCTTTACCTTTGGTACCTCTGGCTGTTACTGTCATCAATGGTAGTTGTCATCAATTGCTGACTCAAGGTTCTCTGGATGCTTGGTGTCAGTCATGTTTGAGTGACTGGTGCAGGATATCCTTATCAATGATGTCGTGTTGTCTGAACAGCCACTGGCCTGTTCAGCCTCTGTTCCCTTCTGTATTTTCCTTGGAAATAGTGACTCAGCAACAGGATTCTAAGTCAATACTCGTCATGTACTATAGCTACTTACTTCACCATCAATAACATAAATAATAACAAGAAAATCGAAGAGAAAAGCATGCTGCTCCATGGCCCACCTTTCTTTCTGTTGGCCTGAGAACAGATGCTTACTTCCCTAGCATGTTTTGCAAATTAAGACAATTATGTCACCAAATACTGTCAAATACCTGACTCCAAGATGGAGATGATCAGTTCTACTGACTTTGTTGTGATTCAACAAAGGAATTAGAGTGTTCTGATATGCATATGGTGGACGCACCCAGATTTTAGGAGCCTACATGTATATTTGTTTCTACAGTCATAATTCACAGTTCTGTTAACCCTTCAGCTTTTGGCCCATGACACCTTCTTTGTCTGTTTTTACTTTTGAACACTTCTGGGTGGCGCTAAACAGTCTGAACAATGTGGTCTTCAATCTGTGTTCCCATGGGATTTTTTCATATATTCAAATTGTTTGGTCAGATCAAAATATTCAGCTATAAGGACAAGCTCATTTATCTGTTTACATTTAGAGCCTGACACGTAGTCATACATACACAGTAAATGCCTGTTGAATTATTTGTTGCTATCAGAGCTGTGGTTAGCTTTCTAAAGACCCATTGAGGCAAACAGTAGCTATAAACATTTTTTTTTTTTTTCAGGAAGGTATTGCTTTCATTATTCATTAACTTTCAATTATCTTTCCTTCTTCTCTGTTGAGAAAATTAAAGTCCCCTGAAATATTTAAAATTCAATTTATTTAAAGTGCCAGTAATAATAACGGTGTCATTAAATATATTTGCCGGATCTAACGTATCATTTTTAAAAACATGTTCAGGTAGTGTGACTTTCTGGGTTTTCTAAGCATTGAACTATTTGAATAAGGAGTCATAAAAGGATGTGACCATACAGTAATTAACACTAAAAATCAAACAATACATTGGCTATTCATTTTATTTTCATTATAGGCTGTGTAGTTTGTAATTTAGATTAGTGGACTGTAGAATCTATTTTAGAACCTAATAAAACGGATATGAATTAGGGATGCTTCAAAAATATTTTAAAACTCAGTTCCAGCTCTTAAATGCAAGGCTGTAATACTGGTAACCGACAGCAATTAGCTATCTCCCAAGAAAGCCCATCTATAAAATGGCACTAGAGACATCTATCCCATGGGCATTTGGCACATAGCTGTTCGAGCCTCTGGGATTATCAGCCAGTGAAAGGTCATATGCCTGAATGAGAAGCAGCAAATTGAACATCTCTTGTTCTGTGTCATGAATGTTTCTAAGACAGACCCACAGATAATGATTTATTAGAATGTCTAATGATTTCATATTAAAATTATGCACATTATTACAGAAAAGTTTTTCATTGGTTCTCTTTGACAGAAATCCAGCTTCCATTAGTGTCTGTTTACAATTAAATTGCCAAAATACTACAGCCCTGAAATCTGAGTATATAGCAATGTAACAGAGAAACACATAACAGAAAACCCAAATCAGGAAGGCTGGATTTGAAATTAAGAAAGAATTTCCCCTTTGATACTTATTCAGTGTACAATCCCAAATGACACGCATAACTCTCTCCCTCTGAGGGAAGAAGGTCAATCTCACCAGCATGAATGAGGTTATGGGAAAGACACAGATGAGAGTAAGTAGGACTACTTCTTGACAGAGGTCAGAGTATGCATATCTAATCACATGCGCCTGAGTCTAAAAGGTGTGTAAGAAATGGTCAAGCAGAAAGGAAAGTGAGGACACTTGTCTATTTACCTACATTATGTTTCAACATAAGAAACTGACTGCCTTCATTCTAGAACAGTTAAGTGAAGTGGGAAAGACATTTTTAAGTCACCAGGAGACGGATATTTTCTTTAAGTCAACCTTGGGCAAGAAATTGCAACCAGCAATGAAAAGTTAGGAAAACTTTGAAGAAGAGAGATGGCAGGCGGAGAGCTAAGCAAAAAAAGTAAGCAGAGTATCACTGTTGGCTCTGCATATGTAGGCAAGAGCAAAGGCATTATTTAGAGAAAAGATAAGGCTTAATGGCACTCACCAAAAAGCTAAATGACAGATAGTAAAATTGTTCTCAGAAAGATTAAATGACAAGGTCCATTTTGAAGAAAGTCTTTTTTTTTTTTTTTTTTTTTTTGTACCTAAACTGCATCAACTCTACTTCAAGCCATAAGAAAGTTAAATCAATCATACAATAAAAGCTTTGATTGCCAAAACAATTAAAGGGCGAGTTAAGAACAATGTCAAACCCACAGTTAAATTACAAACACAATGCCAAGTTATTGAAAAGGACTTGAAAAATGTGATGAAAGAAAATGGCCAAGTAGGGAAATGCTCCTCTGAAAGGAACAGGAAATTAGAGGGGCGTGCCTAGATTGATGGATCATCTGGGCACAGTAGGAGTCCTTCCCAGAGCCCATTCCATTGCTGAGCCAGGTTCCACTCATGAGGACCAGTAACTTGGAGCTCAACAGCAGCTCACCCAAAGGCTGTTCCTCTGAACATGATCAGATTTAATAGAAATGCAATATTTAAGGGAACTAGTCACTCCTCAGTCCACTGTCTCACTCTTTTTCATTATGATGCAGTTCAAGAGTTGACTAAGAATAGGGCCTTAAGAAGTAATGCCTTTATGCTTCACTTTTGTTAGTTGGAGAGTATACACACGTGATAGAGTGAAATACTACTATATGGATGTATTTTAAAGCCAAAGGAAGATAGATATCAAATTCTACTAGTAAACATTGTCAAAAATATAGGTGAGAAGAAATTTCAATTTCATAAGTCAGTCATTCACCTTGAGTTCCACATACTACAGTACAAACACATATATACACAGAATATACACGCACAAGCACACACACACAAAATACAAATGCACATGCATACACATACACAGACATATACAACACACATATGCACCCATCATGTACACACAGAAAACACACATGCACATGCAAACACACACACACACACACACACACAACTAGAGCTTTTTGTAAATGGACTTCTGAGAAAGAAAACTGCTCAGTACTTTTCTTAGAAAGGTACTGAGTAGAACTTAACTGAGCTTAACTTAATCAAAGAATAGAATACTCAGTATTCAAACAGTTCACGTAACATCAGTAGAGTTGGCCATAATGGGATGAGTATGGGAAAAAACATGCTCTAGGGTCCTGCTCTCTGTAATAAAATAACAGTTGTGTTACAATGAGGAAAGACCTAATTCCACTGATTCTTATGTATATTGTGAAAAGACAGTGATGAACAGTAACAATTATGCCATCAACAATAATATTATATAGAAAGCAAAAATTGAACCAATAAAAATAGTAGTTACATCATAGTGCTGTTGAAATGTTTAAGAAATTTCAGCATTTTGGATATGTTTAATTCTGGCAAAACATAACAAAATATCAACATGCATGCATGTATGAGTGTGTGTGCACATGTGTGTGTGTTGTGTTGTGTAGAACCTTGTTGAAAATCATTTACTCAGAGTACAACTTTGTTCTATCAAGTCTATACTTCCTATGAAATAATGTACCTTTATTGCATCAGCATTTTTCATACAAACACAATTAGTTAAAGTAAATCATTGGGTAGAGTGCTACTGATAATAGCTTAGTTCATTGTTATGTGATATTTGCCGATCATATCCAAGATGAGTTCCCCTAGGACATCTTTCATTGCATAGCGAAGAGAGCTCTTCTTGGACCACAGTTAATGTGAAGAAGGACAGTTTTCTGATCAATTGTCACAAACTAAATATATATCCCTGGAAAATCTCTACGGAAGCTTATTTCCTCCAAACCACCCACTATAGTGGTATTTGCAACTCAACATTCTTGACAATAGCACAAATGCTCAGAAACAGTATTAATTATAACAAAAAGTACAGAACCTTGGCTAGACTTAGAGGAGAAAAAACAAATTTAGAGAAATATATAGCCTTTGAGGAAAAGTCAAAGGAATGAGGAATGTGCTGTCTTAAGAAGCTGATGATGTAATACATATCCTTCAAGTAAATAGAAGTGGTCTTTTGAAAGCTGACTAAACACTTGGGCTTGCATTGAGACAGGAGGATTAGGAGTGAGCTGTCCACAGATTTCTAAAGTAGCAGTATCTTGCCCTGAATAGAATCACCTTTTCTGGGAAGACATTTTAGAATAAATCCATCTCTGACTTTTAGTGGAAATCTAAAGCTGGAATTCTCTGTTGGGGCGGAGTGTGGAAAGCAATGAACTGTGTGACCTTTAAAGCCCCCGTGGGCACCTTTGACTCTGTATCACACCTGGGGAGAGAATACCTATCCCAAGAGCTCCAGTTTTCAGAGATGGCAGCCCCATGGTGATTTACCACGTCTGCAGAACAGTAGGAAATTCTCCATCGTCAGGGTTCTCTGTGGGACTCCAACCTACTATTCCTTGGTTTTCACTTTGTCTATAATATTATCATTTCCAATTCTCCACAGGTAGCTTGTGCCTCACTGAATGGAGAATTAGACTGGAAACAACTAAACTTTCAGAATTAAAACATTTAATCCTAACACAATCAGCAGATCATGCCCCTCCAGTCTGATTAATAAATTTATTTGATCAAGTGAGCCTACTACTATGAGTCTTACAGATGAATCCACAAAGATTAAGGCTTGGATGTTCTAAGATGTACAGTCCAGTACCTTCTCTATGTTGAAAAAAATTTCAGATCACCTCTGAGATAAACTGTGAATATAGGCACGCAGTACATTTAAATAACCCCAATGGAAGTTTGTGGTTCTTGTAGTTTATTTGTTTTTTCACCTGCTGTGATTTAATGCATTTTAATCAAAAGGAAAGATTGGTAGCCTAAGAATTTACTGGAATTATAACATCTTACCAATTTTTAAGTGAGTGATCTCACTGAGCTTAATCACAGACTCTCCTGATATTGTGTATATTTCAAGCAATATACTGTGGTTTAAATTTTGTGCATATATCTAGTATAAATCTCTAAACACTGTCAATACTACTTCACTCAAATTTTCTCCCTTTTCTATTTGCATATAATTAGGCTGGGAATCAGGACTGAGTGTCTAAGAGTTAAACCTTAGCTTTTATATTTATCATGTCCAATCACGGCAGAGAATTCTTTATTGGTGCTGATACCTCTATGGATGCATTTGAAAAGAAAATACTTATGAGGTAGACAAATATGATTCATTGTAAGTAAACTAAATTAATAAAACAAGAATTGCTATGATAAAATGCACTTAAGAGACAAACTTACACATCAGCCACTGGCAAAGTTTCATCTTGACACATTTAAGAAAACCAACCTAGGAATGCTTATGGAGGAGCTGCGGTGCACATAGTACTGTGCTAACTGATGTGGAAATAATAATGTGTGTGACATAACGAATAAATAAATGCACTTAATTAATGTTTAATGAGCATGATGTACAAAGTGATAGGTTCGCCAAGCTTTGGGAATATATAAATAAGTAGCACTGGTAACAAGTTAACTCTAATTCATTAGTCAAGAAACCTCATGGAAATGTAAGACTGTATGAGCAGGGATTGTTTGTTCAAGAAAACACAGATTCAAGGGAGTTTGGAAAGCTTCACTGGTTAGGGAAATGAGGCAAAGACTTTGGGTATGGGCTTGCTTGGGAGGTGGGAGTATTATGCCCCCATTAGACTATTAAAATCTGGTAGTGACCAACTATGCCGAACAATGATGCTGAGGTGAGAAAGAAAAAGCTGGGAAGAAGAAAAAGCTCTTTATTGGACAGAATGATATCCTGACGCCCTGGCAAAAGACAGTGAGGACTGATTGCATGAGAACAGTCTTTCCTTAATTTTCCTTCTATTATTCCTTCCTGCATTTTTGGTTTCAATTGTTGATATAGTCTTCAAGCATTACAGTAGGCAGGTAATCAGGAAGAAGGACCTTGTGAAGAAGAGAAGTGAGAATAAGGCAGGTTATTTTTGTGCCTGGATCAAATTAAGCTAAGGAAAAGATTGTATACCCACTATTCTTGCTTTCCTCTCTTCTTTGCAAGTGAGCTGAAATTATCAGGTGGCATACTCATAAACACAGGAGAACATTTTCAGCGGAAAAAAAATTGTCCTAGGAAAGTTCCAGCCTGCCACACTGTACTGCCATCCTTGTAAGCCAAGGGGATCTAAGGATAGAGCTTCAAGGAAGGGAAAGCATACCCCACTGTAAAAATTAATTTTCATTCAAGTCACTGAGTACTGTAGGCTTGTACAGTCACATCTAAGTATTATGTTCCCTAAGAAAGCGCTCCAGTGCTTCTATGTGAATTGAACTCATGTTCAAATCTCAGATTCTAGCACGCCTCAGACATTACAACTGAACAAAGCAAAGCAGGTCCTGCAGTATTGACACAATATTTCAACTTTTAATTCCTCAGTGCTTACTTTATACTAATTATATTTATTGCTCTGTCAAGTTGAAAATAAACCTATTAATTCATGTTCACCACATCACGTTGAAAAGAATACAGAGTTTGAGGACTAGTTATACAACATCTTCCTAGTATACAAAAAACTAGGATGGAAAAATATATTAGTAGAAATCTTTAATAACCAATGATAAATAAAAATAATTTTAGTGAAAAAAAATCTCTGAATCTTTATAATGAAATGGTAACAAAGATATTTAAATATTAAAATAATCACAAAGATAATTGAATTATCAAATAAGATACGGGCAGTTTTCAGCAACAAAAAAGGTAAGGAAAACAATCAGCTTTATTCTCTCACAGATAAAAAGCCAAATTATAAATAAGCAAAGTAGATAAATCATAAATCCACACAGTTTGGAATCCTGGCTAACTGTCCTGAGAGACTTCTATTTTCATTGCTTTCTTGCAGAATTTTATAGTTGACTAATCAGGCAATTCAGGAAAAAAAAAGTGTGCAGCCAGCAACTTCTAAATTGAACACAATCATCTTGAGTTTTATGATGAAAGAAAACATCCAACTAGGGACAATATGAAGGAGCTGGCCATGCCATGAGGATGCTCAAATCTGGCTGTGACCTCCAGCTCTGGTGATATTATTTCACATTATCTCCAAGGGATTCATTTTTCTCATTCGTATAAAAATAAGTACAACATTCTTGCATTTTTATTTGTTTTGTTATTTATGGGATTCAGGCTTTCCATTGATCCACCCGCAGCAGGCTGTATGCTTTTAAGGATGCAAATATCCATTTCATGAATCCTTTCTTTGATTGACTACTCTGTCCCCTGTCCTCTCACATCAGTGTGGCTTATCAATATATTACAACAGGACCACTTACTTCCTACATTCAATCACTTTGTCATTCTATGAGTTATTTGTAGGAAGAGATGATACATAGATATCATTCTAAGAACCTGTTACAGTTAGCAAGATAAAGGAATATGTTCAATGAATTGTTATTATGTGAAAAAAAGAAATGAGGGAAGAAGGTAGGTAAGAGAGGAGGGATAGAAGGCATGGAAAGGAGGAAGGAAGGGAGGGATTAAGGGAGGAGGACATTAACTTGCAAGTGGGAGTTGAGTGGAGAGAGTTGAGGTATAGCCTAATTCCCTGATTCTTAGAGACCAACTTTCCTAAATATATTCTACTTTTATGGACCTATTTTGGCCATTCTTGAATATGGGTTAAGAATATTCTCTGTGATCTTTATCCAGTTCTACTAATAACATTTATTCTTCAGGACTTTTGAATTTTATTTTCTTAATGCAGTATTAAGTACCTCAGAGGAAGCCTCTGAGAATAAGGACCAACCAGGGAGACATAGTTAACACACACTGATGGTTCCAGATATGATTAATTAATAGAATGTTAGACAAAAATTCTAGTTTTATTTTACAAGAAGGATTGTGCTCAGCTTGAACACACTTCTTAGGTTCATACATGACACCAAATGTTTGGTACTAACATTATTGAAGACTGTCTTCAGGCCTGGGTCTACAAGGTTATCTTTTAGACAAGGTACATCCTGGCTGGATGACAACTGTAAAGGTTTGAAAGTCATCTGAGGAAAGACATCTGAGAGTACAACAAAAGAAACAGTTTCTGTGTTTTTAACTCCTTTTTATTTTATACAGATTTCAGGACCAACATGATGGCATTAGGTTATATATTGAAAATGTTGATTTAAAAAAATGAAGTAAGATCATTTCTTACTGTAAATGGAGGTGTTAGCATTATGTAGGCATGTGGACATGTGGATAGTCGACCTAGCTATCAATGTGAAAGCTTGGCTTATGTTGAGGCAGTGTAAGCCACAGAGGTGTTCAATCACCCCCAAGATAATGTGAGGAGTTTTTATGAAGTTTCTCCTTTGGATGAAGGGAGAGTCATGCATGGAAATTGTTATTTCTATGCAAAGGAGAGAATATTAAAAAAAGGAGAGATTATTGATATCATTCTTTATTTTTAGATTTTAATGTGTGTAGAGTAGTAAAATCCTCAGAGTAAAGATTCAAACCAATAGAGTTAGCATTACCTGAGAACCTTTGGTCCTGGCCCAGCCCTACAGCAATAGAAATTCAAATGACCCATGTGTAGTAGTTACGTGGAGTCTTAGAGCCTTTTCAAGTTGAAGCATCCCTTGTCTGCTGAGAACATGCTAAAACTTGATGTCATCAGATATTGTACCTGGGTCGTAGTTCAGTCTTTTAAAGTACTACTTGCTCTGTTTTGACCATAGAACTTAAAATGGATCACACTCCTTAAGCATGAGCATACAAATAAGCAGAAAAGTGAAATATTTAGAGAACATTAAGGAAAAGAAGACAATACTCAGATGTACTGCCAGGAAAAAGTACAGTTTAAGGATGGGGTATAGTTTAGTCATGCCTGTAGCTCATAATATGCCGCCATAGCCTTGATTGCTGAAATCAACCACAGCAGGTATCCGGGGTCAATCTAAACATATGTGGGAAGCAGATGTAATCTGGACACTTAATGGTAGATTGACATCTTCAGAGAGCTCTACAGTGTGAGCAAATCAAGCTGGAGTAGGAAGTAAAGATTCCTGAGAAGTCGGGAGAGCCAGCTAATCCAAGCCATTTTAACTATTTGAGTTTCATACTGATAACAAAGGAAGACTAGCTTTGAGGTCACATCAAGTAGCATACTTAGATTTTCGCATTGAGGATTTGCAAAGAATTGCTAGTACTACTGAAATAAATTGAGGTTAGAAACTGGCAGGTGTGACAGTAGGAAAACTAAGGTTTAATGGGAGGAATCATTTCATTTCACTTGACCTAAAATTAATAACAATGTAATACTTGAAGAGCACTGGGAATTAGAAACAATTTGTGACAACCAAGTGAAATCTCGAGAAGCATGGTGACATAGCTGAAACATCTAACAAATCAGTGTGGAAAGACCCCTTTCAGCAAAACCCACAAGCGTAACTATAATGTCATCAGAGCTGGGCTATCTTCCTCCACTTACAATTTCTATAATATATCTCATTCTGCATTATTTTACAGCAAAAGTGAAAGGCTCTTGATATAAATATTTTTCTCCTCCCACATTCCTGATACACAGATATCCATCATGATCACATGTAGTCAGAACTAGGTATACTGAACCCCCCAGTGCACATTTAAGCATTACTAATACTACAAGTCTGTTCCGGGTGTGCATTAGTATGGAAAATCCCATTTGGAATTGAGGAACATCAACAAGCATAGTTCCAAGCTATGTCATTTCTCTAAAACAATATAGCCTTATTCATCTGATCCATAAGATTCGTAAAAAGCATTATGTGCTTTGATAGTATTGTCACTGCTATTACACCACCTGAATTAATGACAACACCTCATATTTTTATGTACACAAATTTAAAAAAGTAAAGTGAAAAAATATGTAAATATGTGAGTTGCTAGATAATAGACTCTTGCATAAAAAACAAATAGTTTTTGCATTATAAGCTAAAAACATATGCCATATTTAAATATTAATTTTCATGTGAAATTCAAATCAGACTAGGTATATTTGACATTTTTATTTCCTAAATAAGATAACCTTAGTATAAGCAGCAATGTTTAACTTAGGATTATCTTATAACTTTATGTAATTTCCTATACCAGATTTGCCTCAATTAAAGAAGTTCTATATAAACCTATTGTTACTAGTCAAACAATATATAAATGTGTTGAGACTATACATTTTAAGTAAACATATTTTAAGTATGACAAGAAATCTCGTCACTGATTCTTTCTACAAAACTGTAATATTATGTAGTGGTTTAAACTAACAGACAGCCTTAAAATGACTTCTGGCTCCATTTGTATTCCATCCAGTTTTATTCTTATTATATACAAAATATGAAAGGATCAGCTTATAATACACAGCTTCACTCAGTCTTACCAGACATGAGTCCCAAGAGGCCATCTCCTAGTCCTATGCAATTCGAGTGCTATTTAGCATGACAGTGACATTATAAAGTCACAATGACTGTCTCCTTGAAGAGTTTTCATTTATGGGAACATGGAGATCATTTCCTTTCACTTCTTAAAAGACATAGTAAAAATGAGTTAGGTACCAGAAAAATAAAACCTGAAAGATACTTCCCAGATAACTAGATATATACACATAAAGCCAAAGAATTCTATAAAGACAATTTAAGCAGAAAAAAGCAGTTACTTATCACAGGCTTTTCTCTGATAAGGTGATTTAACAAAATAGTGTTGCATGTGCCTGGATAAACAGACATTCAGACAGCACAAGAGGAAGAATTGATGATGCTCTTATGCTTCCAAGTCATCCTGACATTCCATGTACTGCTCCATAAGGCTTCACAATGCCTGTGGGATAAGAGAATTTTTCTCCCTACGTTCTGACTCATCCACAGAATATTAGAGGAACAGAATTCCTACAAGCCCCCAAGGCCATCTAATTCCCTGTATTTGTGCCCAACCATTTCACCTGTGACACAATATCATGTGCACAATTCACTCTGAGGTACTACCCAATCAATTTATTTATTTAGTTATTTTTGCAGGAGAAATGCAAACAGACAGACATATCCTCATCGAACTTTAAACATGTTTATAATTTTGTATTGGGTGTATTCACAGCAACTGTGGAGAACAAGCAGCCCAGGACCACAAGCTGCCCATGGAAATAAGAGAGTCAGTTTCACAACAAACACATGTGCCCATATATGAAGTCTTTAAATTGGCAAACAGAATCCAAGTGTTCCATTCCCAAACCACCTTCATTCTCTGACTACTCCGTCTCTCTCATTCTCTCTAATCTGTATGGACACATCATTTATCAAATGTCAGCATACCTTGACAACAGATCTCTTGTAAACTCATCACCATCTAAAAGATACTGCATACAGAATGCGAAGCAGTGAGAGTGACTCCTGGGGGGGGATAGTTTCATTGTACAGTCTATTGTAATTTTGAAAATAAGAGATATAGAAAGACCTGGGGGTGGGGCTGAATGATCATTGGACCCTCCTATGAGGGGCTCCTTAAGATTCTTGCTTTAGGTGAGGAAAGGGATGCGATGACCGTGTAGGGCTATTAGAAAGTTCGCATCGTAGAAGCTCTGTTATTAGCTACCATTCTGAGACTTCAATTCAACCAATCAAGTCTGCAGCTTTCTGAGGACATAGCTGCTGACTGTTCAGAGCTGTGCCATTTTTCTCCATGAAGCAATTTTGAGGATTTATTAGCAGGCATGTAGCAGGATCATCGTGCGTAGAGTTCATGATGAAGACTTCCAGGCGGGGACCAGAGTGAACCAAATTGACAATTTATAATGGCCCAAGAAAAAACCCAGGCCAGAGAGATTGTATCCGTGCATGTCAGAGAAATAAAAACAGTGACTTCTCGTACAAATTCTGCTCATAACACAGGCATACTGACCTTGGCAGTAAGGTCAGTGAAGCACTGCCATACACATCCTATAATATCCACAGAGCCAGAGCAACATTTACATTCTTAGTTAAAATATGAAGGTGCCATTAATGGACTCTAGTAGGCTGGCATTGCAGAGGAGCAGACAACAGAAATTACACTGTGAGTTAGAATAAAAGTTGAAAAGATTCTAGGAAGTTTTCTTGGCATCAGGTGACCATGATGTGTGGCAAAAACCCAAACTCAGATGGGTGACCATGAGTTACCTAGGATACTAATGTTCTCTATGGTAGGTTATGCAAGGCAATCAATCAGTGAATAAAGCTCTCTGTCTGTCTTTCTTTCTGTCTGTCTGTCTGTCTGCCTCTGTCTCTCTGCCTGCCTGCCTGCCTGTCTGTCTGTCTCTCTCTCTCTCTCTCTCTCTCTCTCTCTCTCTCTCTCTCTCTCTCTCTCTCTCTCTCTCTCTCTCCCTCTCTCTCTCTCTCTCTCTCTCTCTCTCTCTCTCTCTCTCTCTCTCTCTCTCTCTCTGTCTTTCTCTCTGTCTTAAAATGGTCCTTTCACAAATCACAAGAAGTCTTTTCAGCACTGTAAAAGACTGTGTATCTTCTGGTCTGAGATGAGGACAAATTCCTCTGACTGCTTCTAGAGACGACACTGCCTGTGGAAGAAAGGTCATCCAGAACCCTCCCTAGAAGGAAGTCAAATAGTAAACTTCAGCATATGCATTCAGAAGTCTGTGACTACTTTATTAAGAACTGCTGGATAAGGTTCAGGCAATTAGAGATTGAACTTAATCTTCAAGAGGAGGAATTTAAGTAAGCCTAAATATTTTAACACACAAGAGTTTCTCGGCCTGGGGATGCATTTTTCAGGGATCACATAAACCAGAGTCTCTGTAAGAGTTTTGCAGGAAACTGAATAATGGGAGAGGATCCACGGTCCATAGAAGGAGGGCTTGCAGTACAATCTCCATTCAGCTAAACGCCAATTAAAGGTAACTAAACCTCAATTACAACTACTTAGCAGTAATGCAGAAATTTCCTGGAACGATGCTTTACACAGTGCAATGCTGGGACACCAGAGCTGACTCTTGATCTGGAGAAGTCTAGGAATCCTGAGACAAAGTCTCTGTCTACAATATGAATGCCCATTGCACATCAGTTTCACTCACTTGGTCATGAAAGAGAACAGCTCCTTCATTCACAACGTGCTCCCCCATAGCCCATGAAGGCTGGGAAAGTGATCTTCCCACAGGACCAACTTTATCTGAATTGGAAACATCCTTGGGTGTCATGATTCATTCAGAAATATATATTTTTAATTTTTGTAAGAACTCTTTAAGGGAGACAAGTACCACATCAATTGTGTCTCTGTTTGCAGGGGCAGAGCTACAAAAGTTTAATGAAGCTTCTCTCAGCCATCCCTTGATATTTATAGTATGCTCTTTCAGTGTCACACAAGTAAAAATAGACCTAAGATAACCACATGCTAGAGATGTGTTTAGTGCTGACAATTTTAACACTGTGTTAGGGTTTTTGCTATTTCCAATATAAAAGCCAGGAGGTAAGTAAGGATAATTTTACTGAAACATACATTATTTAGTGGATGTGTCTATAGCCTGAAATGCATTTAAGCACGTAGAGCAGCAGCCATTTTATAGCCCACAAATAGAGTTCAAAAAATTAGCTGATTTGTCCATTGGCATAATCATTAACTTTAGTTCTCAGTTATTAATCTGACTTCACTAGAGTTATATTTCTAAATTAATACTTTACAAACTTATAATATTTGATATTTCATTTTATTTACACTAGCATAGCCTTTCAAAAAAGACTTGTATTCATTTAAACATGTAGAGCTAATTGCCATCTACTATATATGTGTGTGTATGTGTGTGTGTGTATATATGTGTGTGTGTGTGTGTACATTAAAAACTCACATCATCACTATGCAAAGTATATAAAATAAGTATATATGTATATATATATATATATACATATATATATATTCTATTAGAAGGTAAAGAAGGGCACAATGACACAAAAGTTAGCGTAAACTCAGTAAATCATTCTAGTTTAAGGAACCAATCTTGATCACAACATGATATCATTACCTTCTTTAAAAAAAAAAAACACTTGATACCTGTAATACATAGTTGTTAAACAAATAACACGATTCAGATACATCTACATACATTCCTAAAATCATCATAATTCCTTTACAATGGAACATTAGTTTACTTCTTGGCACTTTAAGAGATCTTATTTGGGACATCAGTTACAACTTTTTATTTTATCTGGGGTTCTTTCCTTAAGAATATTGTAATAGGGATCAGAAGGGCAGCTCAGAATTCAGAGCACTTCTTGGTCTTGCATAATCACATGGTGGCTCGCAGTCATCTGTGCCTCCAGCTGCGGGGAATCAGACAACATCCACTAATGTCAGGAGGCACCAAGAACAGCACATGTCTGGACATGTATACACATGCAGAAGCAACACATCTACACATAAAATAAAATTCCAAGCCTCTTTTTAAAAGTTAAAACATAATAATTGTAATACTCACTGAAACATTTTTGGACACTGTGTAATCATATATTTAAGTTTTAAATATGAAGAACTTTGTATAATATTAGAAACAGTCAAAGAATTCATTTCATATTGAACATTTTTTCTGATTCTTTTAATTATAGAAAATTCTGCTAATTAGGAATGGTTTTATTATTAATGACTATATTGCAATATGTATAAATAAATACAATTATCCCCAGTCAAAGTTTGAATATTAATATTTTCTTTAAACGACACTTCAAAATTATCTATATTTCTGACAACCAGGCTTACTCAATTTTATATAATGAAAACTTTACAAACTCCATGTGTTCATATAAAGTGTGATTATAGTTATGCCATTTTGGTAATTCTTTCTTTGCATCTAGTGGGTGTCTAATAGCTCTGTGCTCTGCGTGCCGGAAGTAGAGCTTTGGTTTGTATGGGCATACTGGTCTAAGGATTAGTAAACTGTATAACTCCACAGAAATGTAAAGTATATATGTAAGCAAAATTCACATATATGACATAATACATTTTACTGCTAAATTAACTAAGAGTTTTAAGGCTCTGGGGAATGATGAACTTAAAGCCTCATAGCCTTTGTATAAAATTTATTTTACAGAAAAATTAGTAGCACCTATAATGAATTTTCTTGACTTTAGGAGCAAACTCTTTGAGATCTGAAGTGATTGAAGACATATATTTAACTAAAATGAAACATGCATGTTTCAACCATACTCAATATTTATATATAAGCTTGAGAAATTAGAATACTATAAAAGACTAAAAGAAATACACATTCACACTTAAAAGATTATGAGTTAAATCCTCGTAATTATTTACAGTTCATTGTCTAATGTGAAATTTGAAGAATAAACATTTAAATCTTAATAAAATCATTTTAGTGCAGCAAAAAAATTTATTTTTGCCTAGAGATATTTTAACTCACATATACAATTTTCACAAGGAATTCCTATTGTGAAACACAGCTGTCATCACATTCAATATATTACATAGGTACAATGGCCCATTAGAATTCAAATTAGTTGTTATTTACATTATAGTTACTAAGAAACTGTTCTATGGTTTTAACATTGTCTCTCTGCTTAGAAAATTATGACGAATTAATATGACATCAAACAACAGTAAAAAATTGAAGATACAAAAGCAAAACTCCCCATTTCTCAAGGCCCATCTCTATCTGTAGTCCCTGAGGCAGGCAGCTGCCAATTAACAACAGGTGAGAGCCCTCCACCAACACCTAACCTATTAGAGTCTGGTTGCAGATGCACATCCAAGCTCCATCCCAGCAGGGAGCTCCATACTCCAGCTTCCACATGTGTTCCATCTCCTGGGACCCCTTTTCCACCTTCAATCCTGGAAAACAGCAGCTATCAGGGAAAAACAGAGCCTGCCAGCAAAGGTGTGGTCTGCCCCAGGCCATCTGCACCAGATCCCCTACAGTGTGTTCCACTCTTGTCTCCTGGGCACACTCTATTTCCCAGGACACATCTCCATCTGCAGTCCTGGATGCAGGCAACCATCAGGGAACAACAGTCTGAGAGACAGCAAACCATCAGGGAACAACAATCCCTTGAAACCAGCAGCCAACAGGGAACAGCACCAACCATCAGGGAGGAGCAGAGATAGACAACCAGTTCTCCCTGTAACTTCAGAGGGTTGCTACCACCCCAGAAAAACAGAAGTCTGCTACCACCTTGGACTACCAGCTCGACCTACAAAGCTTGAGGCCTACTACCATTAGGCATCAACAGATTTATTAACAACAGTGTCAACAAGATGGCTGGAGGTCTGCATAGGAACACAAGCAACAAAACCCCAGGCCATATGGCACCTCGAGAACCCAGCTATCCTACTTTGGCAGGGCCTGGATACCATAACACTGCTGAAGTGCAAGACAGTGATCTTAATCTTAATGTTAAGAAAATGATAGAGGCACTAAAGAGGAAAATATATACCTCAAAGAAATACAGAAAATACAATCAAACAGATGATGGAATTTAGTAAATCCCTTAAAGAAATACAGGAAAATACAATCAAATGGAAGAAGGAAATGAATAAAACTGTTCAAGATATAAAATGGAAATAGAAACAATAAAGAAAACACAAAATGAGGCAATTCTGGAGATGGAAAACCTAAGGAAGAGAACAGGAACTACAGACACAAGCATCACCAAGAGGATAAAAGAGATGGAAGAAAAATCTCCATTGTAGAAGATATTATTGAGGAAATAGATACATCAATCAAAGGAAATATAGGAAATATTAAATCTAAAATGTTACTGACACAAAACATCCAAGAAATTTGGGACACTATAAAAAGAGCAAATCTAAGAATAATAGGAATAGAAGACAGAGAAGACTCCCAGATCTAAGGCCAAGAGAATATTTTCAACAAAACCATGGAAGAAAATTTCCCAACATAAAGAAAGAGATGCCTAAAAACATAAAGAAGCTTAAAAAACTCCAAATAGATTAGACCAGAAAAGAAAATCCTCCTGTTACAGAATAATCAAAGCACTGCATGTACAGACCAAAGAAGGAATATTAAAGCTTCAAGGGAAAAAGGCCAAGTCACATAGAATGGCAAATCTATCTGAATTACACCTGATTTCTCAAACAGAGACTATGAAAGCTAAAAAGGTCTGGGCAGATGTCATGCAGACACTAAGAGACCACATATGTCAGCCCAGACTACCATGCCCAGCAAAACCTTCAATCACCATAGATGGAGAAAACAAACTATCCCATGATAAAACTAGTTTAAACAGTACCTAGGCATAGTCCAGCCCTACAGAAGATATTAAAATCCAAGGAGGCTAACTACATGCAGAAAAATATGAAGTAAATAACACTGTGTTCGCAAAACCAAAAGAAACTCTCTCTCTCTCTCTCTCTCTCTCTCTCTCTCTCTCTCTCTCTCTCTCTTTCTCCACTTATATCAAAGCAACAAAGCAACAGGAATTAGCAACCACTGGTCATTAATATCTCATAATACCAATAGCTTCAACTACCCTATAAAAAGACACAGGCTAACATAATGGATGTGAAAACAGGACCCATCATTCTACTGCATACAAAAAATACACCTCAGCAATAAAGATAGATACTACCTCAGAATAAAGGGCTGGAAAATGTTTTTCTAGGCAAACAGACACAAGAATAAAGCTGTAGTAAACATTCTAGTCCATAATATATTAAAATTTCATCCAAAATTAATCAAAAGAGTTGGAGGAAAACACTTCATAGTTACCATAGGAAAAATACACCAAGATGATGTCTCAATTCTGAACATCTTTGCCCCAAAGGCAAGGTCACCCACATTCATAAAAGAAATATTACTAAAGCTTAAATAACATATTGAACCCTAAACATTAATAATGGGAGACTTCAAAACCCCATTCTCACCAGTGAACACTACAGCAAGACAGAAATTAAATAGATAAATAACAAAATTTACATCATGAATCAAATGGACCTAGCAGATATCTGGAGAACATTTCACCCAAATACAAAACAATTTACCCTCTTTTTTTTGCCCACATTTAATCAAAATTTTACATATACATTTATATTATTACACACATATATAATAAGCTAACTACAGGAAGAAGAACCACAAAACAATCAGGAATTATATAAATGTTACATTCATAATGATTTGCCAATTTGTATTGGCAGCCTTGAAGAAAACATCTTTCCTATTTTGGTGAATCTAAAATTCTGAATATAAATCAGTACCTATCATATCCCATCATTATCAACTTAAAACATTCATATAGACCTAACATAATTCTGCTTAGAAATAGGCAATATTGGATGCAGACAGAGTCTATGGCCAAACCATGCCAAGACAGGGTAATCAAGTCCTCAATAGTTGCTGCTTCATAAATTAGTCTGTCAGATAGATTGGGCCAGAAGACTGAAGATGATGCTCCAAAGTTATAGAGAGTTTTGGGTGACTATTCAGACAGCAAAAAGTTTCTGTCATTTTCTCATATGGGAAGCTGCTAATCTGCACTCCCTGTATATCAAGTAATTAATTTTACTCCTTCTCAAGTCTCTAATGGGTTTGAAGACCAGATAGTTTAGTTTTATAATTAAGCTTAGTTATTTAGACGTTAATATATTTTTAATTCTAGATAGATGTTTTAAGTTCAATATATCTTCTTCTCAGCACCTCACAGAACCTTCTCCAAAACTGACCATATACTTGGTTACAAAGAAAACCTCAACAGATACAAGAAGATTAAAATAACCCCTTGAATCTTTTCAGACTACCACTATAATCAGGAACAAGACAAGGCTGCTCACTCTCTACATATCTCTTCAATATAGTACTTGAAGTTCTAGCTAGCACAATAAGACAGTGAAATGAGATCAAGGGGATCCAAATCAGAAAGGAAGAAGTCACAGTAATGCTATTTGCAGATGATATAATAGTATACATAAGTGACACCCAAAATTCCACCAGAGACCTCCTACAGCTGATAAACACCTTCAGCAAAGTGGCTGTATGCAACATTATTTTGTTTAAAAAAAAAAACCAGTAACCCTCCTGTATACAAATGATAAACAATGACTAAGTAAGATATTAGGGAAACTACATCCTTCACGATAGCTACAAATAAGCTACAAAAAAGTATCTAACTACGCAAGTCAAAGAAAGACTTGTTTGACAAAAACTTCAAGTCTCAGAGGAAAGAAATTGAAGAAGATATCAGAAGATGCAAAGATGTCCCATGCTCATAGATTGGTAGGATCAACATAGAAAAAATGGCCATCTTACCAAAAGCAATATACAGATTCAATTCAATCTTCATCAACATCCCAACACAATTCTTTACAGACCTTGAAATGACAATTCTAAACTTCATATAGAAAGGCAAAAAACATCAACACAAAATTCACCCTGCCTATAAGAAATGGAAGGATAAAGATAGAGCAGATAAAACAGAGATTGAAGGAATGTCCAACAAGTGCCTGGCCCAACTCAGGTCACACTCCATGGGAGAGAACCAACTCCTGACACTATTAACAATATTTGGCTCTGCTTGCGGACGAGAGGCTAGCAGAGTTTTTCTCTGATAGGCTCCACACAGCAGTGGTTCAAAAGAGATGCTGAGATTCACAGCCAAACATTGAGCAATGGGTACGGAGTCTTGTGGTAAAGTAGGCGAGGGGGAGGCGGAGAAGAAGAAAAGGGCCTGAGTTTCACAGGAGCTTCCCAGGAAGATCAACAGAGCCAACTAACCAGGGACCTGAGGGGCTTATGGAAACTGAAGTACCAACCAAGGACCTTGCATGGCCTGGACCTAGGACCCCTACAAACATGTAGCCAATGTGAAGCTCAGGGGGAGCAGTCTGTCTCTGACATGGACTCTCTTGTTAACTTTTCAATTACCTCCCTCTAGTGGGGCTGCCTTGCCAGGCCACAGGGAGGAGGACATGCTTCATCTTGATGAGACTTGATGAGATGAGGTGGATGGGAGGGGAGCTCTCCATTTCTGGGAAATGGGAGATGGGGAGAGGGGAGAGAGAGGGGAGGTGGGAATGGGGGATGAAGACGGATGGAGATAAGACCAGGATGTAAAGCGAGCTTTAAAAATAAGTCAAATTTGAGTGTAATTGGAAACTCTACAGTTAGACTCTATAGACTCAACTATTGTTTTAATTTATTATCATCTGTAACCCCCTTCTCTCCCCAGCCCCTGTGTGTGTGTGTGTGAGTGCGTGTGTGTGTGTGTGTGTGTGTGTGTGTGAGTGTGTGCGTGTGTGTGTGTGTGTGTGTGTGTACATGTGTACAAATTTATGTTGCTAGTGGACCCTTACCAACACAATTCTTTAAATACAATGTCCCATGTATTGAATGTTTATGAAGTAATTTTTACTTATTGTTTGAAAATATCATAGATGTATACAATACATCATAGCTTTATCCACCTCTTCCTCTCTTAAGTTTCCTTTTACCTTCTCCCAGGTACCTCGCTTCCAGTTCCAAGTCCGCCTTTAAAAAGTTATTTATTTATTTATTTATTATAATATACCACAGAGAACAAATGTTTTGTTTATTCATAATCAGAGACGCTTCTTCCTACAGCAGATGGAAACAAACATAGTGGCCCATATCCAGGCATGCAGAAAGAGAGAGACTTTGGAACACTGAGACAAAAATAGGGTGTCTACGTGTCAAAGCCAGCCCCTCAGAGCATAGAACCCTTCCAAGGGCAGCAGAACATAAGAGTCAGATGAGATGGAGGACACTAACCAAAATAAGACAAAACAAAACAAATGACAAACAAGGCTCATCTAAATCAATATGAGCAAAACTCATAGGAATTCACAGAGAATGAAACTACATGCAGTGGGACCTAGACAAACCTTTACCAGGTCCTCTGCACTTATACCATGGCTTCCAATTGTTTCCATGGGATTCTTGAGTGTGCAGACTAGTGGGTCTTTGATTCTTGTGATTTCTCTTTGGTTCTCTTAGTTGATGACTGATTAACTGACTTCGAGAATGTTCTATGATCTTCAAATTTGACTAGCAAGTGCTTCAGGTGTAGTACAATAATTTGAAATATCTTCTTGCCAAAAAAAACTAATTTATTTCCTCTGGCAGGACTCTATTTTTATATAAGGTCCAAGCAGCTAGCCAAATCCATTTTTTTTTACTACATGGGGAATATAATTGAACATTGAAGAGGTATCATTTAAAAGGAAAAAAAAATTGTTTTGAGGCCACTTATCTCCTCCTGCTTCTCAGTTAGAAGGTCTAATATATCACATACACATGACAAAGCAACAGTAACCATGAAAATTAGACTTAAAGTTTTCTGGGCTGGCTAACTGCAATGCTTTTGAGACCTAGTGGGGTAAAACAAAGAGGAGCAGACATAATGCAATAGGACAGAGAGCAATAGAAGATCCTGAGGAAACATTTGCCCCAGAAGGTTTTGACACAGAAAATGTAAAGTCTATATTCCCGGGATTCTGATACCTTAACACAGTTCAGAAGTTCAAGTTGTTCTTTGCACCTTCCCTAGTTTTGAATATTTAAAGCGTCAAAAAAAAAAAATATATATATACATATATATATATATATATATATATATATATATATATATATATATCAGATTTATCTTTAGTTTGTGTTTTACCTTAAAGCTGGTAATAAGTGATGATTACTGATCTATCTGGGCATGGGGTGCAGCACCTTTAATTTCAGTATTCAGGAAGTACAGGCAGTAAGATCTCTATGAGTTTAAGGCCAGTCTGGTCTACACAGGAAGCTCCAAGTCAGCTAGGTATTTACATAGTGAGCCCTTGTCTCAGAACAAATAAAATAAAATAAGTATCATAAATTTAGCTAAGATTTGTAAATCTTTGCAGATTTTTATTTTTACATTAGAGGGAAGAAGTTTAGAATTAGTGTCTTAGCCAGTTCTTATTTCTTTTTCTTTGTTCTCTCTATATTTCTTCATCACAAGTATTTGATCAAATTTATTCTCATAAATTCTATTCAAATAATTTTCTATCACTGATAAATTTAGCTATTTAAATATGAATAGATATTTATAGATTTATATGTGTGTTTGTGTGAGCATTTATAGTCACTAGGTTTTTTTTTCCTCCCAAGGCACTGCCTCATTACCACACATTCAAGAGAAATTGCTTATAAGTACTAGCTGAGTTTAAGCTTTCTACTTGTACTTAACATAAAAGAGAACAAGCCAGTCTAACCTTATAAAAGTCATGCTTTTTCAATGTCCATGTTGTTTAACAAGAAATCATTTTTGTTTCTATTGACACTACAGTGTTATCATGAACAAAGTCTGCTTCCCAGCATGAGTGCACTCATAATCCTATTGTATTTCATGTGCAAATGATTTTGGCTTCATCCCTGCTTCCTGTGATTTGAAAGAAAGTGCAGAATTTTATCATTTTTTACCACCGTACATTATATAATGTAGTAGAAAAAAACTCATATAATTAGAAAGTAGCCAGAAAAAATTGACGTTTTCCTTACATTGTTTTCAGAAGGCAGTATTAAGAATTCATTCACTTCTAAGTCCTGCTTACTTATAGTTTTGGAGGTATCTGAAATGTCTTTATTTTAGGTTTATACATATAAAGTTTTGATTCAGGAAGAATATTGTTCTTATATATTATTTTCACAATGTAGCATAGAGGGGCATGAAAAACATCATGCAGGTATTACATGATTCCATCAGGTAAATGTGTCGGTCATATAAATCCTATCATGTAAATCTAGCCTGAGCCCAAGTGGTATGTAATAACTTAATGAAATGAAATTTATAATAAATATTTTATACCATAATATATAAATATAACTCATATAAGACAATGTTTTCCAACTGTGTTATGGATATATATCAAATTTGTCATGACCTGTGTGCTTATTAGTAACTAGTACTATAATATGTCAAGAATTTATTTTTCAACTATAAGTAATAGTAGATGAATATATTTGAATAAAAAGATGAGAGAATAAATGCAGCATCTTGATAAGTGCCCAAAAATATTTTTAGTATAGATGTCAGAAAAGTTTTTATTTAAAGTGTGAGTTCTCATCATAAGGTCAACATTAGAACCACTCAAGTCTCCTGTTGTAGGTTGAAAAAAACATAACGTTCCCTCACATGCATGTGGCTGCATTTCAACAGAATGACATTACAGCATGGCCAGTGAATTTTATTTGTAAAAGTAATTTTGAAAACAGGAGACAGATGGATATATAGCTGAGTTAGTAAGTAGTTAGCAAGCATGAGACCCTGGACAATATCAACAAGAGAAGACAGTAGGAAAGAGGTCATATGTTGAAATTTAGACTCACTATGTTATGGCCATTTAGGAAAACGAAAGTTGGAACAATTTACACTTCATTTAATCAGGTAATTATATAAGTTGATATTGCAGTAAGTTTTTAGGACAAAGCAGGGTCTTCATGACTTTTGTTTGGTAAAGTTTGATTTTGAAGAGAGTTGCTTTGGAGAAATGTGCACTCCTCTAAAGTCTACGTATGATAGACAAGATGTGGGAAGCATGTAATGTGAATTCATTATCATATATAAAAAATTTAAAGAGTAGACTCAGTAAAATTATCTGACTGAACTTCTGTTACACACACACACACACACACACACACACACACACACACACACACACACACACACATACCTTATAGCTACAGATAGCATATATAAAACTGAGACTCAAAGCCAGACTCTCGATTAAGAGTTGTGAGTTGTATGGAAGAGATGGGGGATGGAAGGATGGGGTTACAGGGTGGAGGGTAGGGACATGTCAGAAGTCCCACAAGGAGACTAGCCCCAGGGGGCCTGCACAAACCAACGCACCTACCAAGGACATTGAAAGCAAAGCACCTAGACCCCTTTTCAGATGTAGCAAATGGACAACTCATTCTCCACATGGAGAAGGGGACGGGAGAGTGGGGGATGGCCTCTGATAGGAACTCTTCTGGGTGCCCTTGATTTGATCACTGCCCCTTGGCAGAGAGGCCCCATGGGAACACAGAGGAAGGGAATGCAGGCTATCCAGATGAACCAGATAGGCACTGGTCAGATGGTGAAGGAGGAGGACCTCACCTATCAGAGGTCTAGGGGAGGGGAATGGTGTGGAAGAGGGAGGGAAAGTGGGAATGAGAAGATAAGAGCAAGAGGATTATAATCGAGATGTAATATAAATAAATTATGATAAAACGTGTATATAAAAAATAAAACAAAACGCTGGAACAAAGGCAACAACAATAAAAATATCCAAATCAGCCATGATTCTGATTTCAATTATGTTATCAGTAAACAAAGTTATGAACAATAAGGTAAGCTACTATAGGCCAGCCTTTATCATGAAAATCCTACTTTTTGTCACATGACATCTACAAGTCATTTGGGCTACCAAGAAGTATGTTATATGAGGTAATAAATGTCCATGCACAGGGCTTTGACTCTGAGAGCAGAGAAGTAATGGTCTAGAATGGTACGGAATTGGCATCAATGTCACAAATGAAAACTCCATTGAGGACGCTGTCCTCGATGATGAATAAAGAGTGTATAGTCTCATCCTTTATACACAGTTTTATCTTCTTTGGTTTCAGTCACCTGCAGGCAACTGTGGTGTAAAATACTAAGGAGAAATTTTCAGCCATAAGCAATTTGTAAGCGTGAAAATACTTGTTATTCTCAGTGAGACAATGAATTATCCTTCGTCTAGCATACTTACCATGACACTCTCTGTGCATTAGTCACTCTGAAGCTACCAAATTGGTAACTTTAGAATTAAGGACCGTATTTCTAGTGACCCTTACAAAATAGCTTAACCAGTCTGCCTACATCTTCCATTTCATCTCTTCTCACAGGCACAACATGTCCTCATTCATCAAAAATGAAAGAGTATGTAGGGATGGGAGGAAGGCTCAGTTGGTAAAGTACCTGCTGCTAGAACATAGGGAGCTGATGCTGCATTCTAAATACCCATCAAGTAGCTGGGAACGATGATGAATAGTTGTTAACCTGAAGCCAGGTCAATTGGAAAACACTGACTTAAAAAGTAAGGTGAATGATCCACCAAAATGACCGGAGTACTCAATTTTCCCAAGAAGCCCAATAACTCAAGATAAAGGTGCTTGACAAATATCCTGAAGACAAGAGTTGATTCCTCAGGCCCTACATCATAGGAAAAAAATCCACTCTCCAGTTGTCTACTGCCATTCACATGTGTACCCTGGCACATACGTACCTACACACATTAAACACACAGACCAAATATAAACTATTAAAAACTCAAAGTAATAAGCTGAATAGTTGACTAAGAAAGACACTTGTAGATGTTTTGGCCTCTGTATGAATGTTCACACATCATATATGCACATGCACCAGCATGCTCATATGAACACAATGAACATACCCACACAAACATGTACATACCTCAGACTTGTATGCACACAAATATACATACAGAAAAAGTAGCAAAACAATTCATTAAGGTTCTTTTTTTTTTAGAAACAAACTATATTCCTGCCATATTTATTATAATATTGTTCTATTTCTCAGTTACCACTGGTGAGCTCTTACTCAGATAGGCTTTTATTAAAACCTTGTCCTAAAGATGAATGGATAAAACAAACAAACAAACACACTCACTGTCAGTATAGGATTTGGGTGTATCTGAAATTTCAGCTACCTACTGGGGTTCTGTAATACAAGCCTCATGAATAAGATAAAATTAGCATATGTCATTTATAAAGGGCATTTGATGATTATAGGATAAGTGGTTTATAGCCAGCAATATTACCTTGTGTGTCCCGGGGGAAATGATCAGTGTCAGAAGAAAGATGTGGTTAGGTCATATCCTAAGAAGCAGACACATTTAAATCCTTAAACTTTAAGTCAAATCCCCTACCTGTTTTGGCTGCTCCATCACATTACAATATATGCACAATTTCTCTAAGTGTTTCCTTTCAAACCACTGTATATGATTTGTATAATCCTCTGCTAATTGCTCTAGTTTGCCTATATCCTGGACAGGCTGACATAAACTCACCTCCGTTTGAAAAGAATGATGTACACAGGGGTACAGGACCCAATCAGCTCCTCTGCAGAGATGTTTTTTCTGAAGCCAAAGGGTAAAAGGGTAGCACTTCTCACCACAGTTTAAACATTCTACGAACTGGGGTTTCTCTTTCTTGATCTGAGTTCACTATGACATACAGTTTGGCCAGACAAATTTAACACAGCACAGTGGGTGGTTCACACTTATCCCTGGGCAATTTTCTTCATTAGGCACAGTAGCATCCCAGGTGGCTTTCTTATCATTTGATGGCATTTGAAGTCTCACACTACTGCACTCAGTTGTTTGCTTTATCTCCAGATTTTTTTTTTTAACTGAGAGTGTTTCCTTGCTAGATTCATGACTATGGATAAGGTCCAAACTATTAGAGAAACAAAGTTCCTGAGGGAATGAAGCCTTCGTGTTGTTCTTCATTATTTACATAGTTCTGTGTATGTTTCTGACTACTTAGCTTCATTTACATTTTAATGAACTACCCTACTGTACTTACCAAATGCTTAGTAGGTCAATACTCCAGGCCTCATTTCAGGAATCCGAAAAGGGAAATGATCAGAATGACAGCAAACCAGCACTTCTGACAAAAATGACTGGTCAGATGAAAATCTTTGAATTACAGGTAGGATTTCTGCACAATTCTTTATATTCCGGTGGCGCCATTCATTTAGTGCATTTCCTTAAATTAGATTACCTCACTATGTTCAGCTGAACGCATTTGTTTTAAAGTGAAACATTCCATCACTCAAGCAAACAACCAAAAAAAAAAAAAAAAAGAAAAGAAAAAAGAAAACAGGGCTGAGGAGATGGCTGCTGTAATGAGGAACTTGCTGTGGAAACAGAAGAGCATGAGACCAGATGTCAACACCCACATACATTTGGAGTCCAAAACAGGAACTATGCACCTCAGTGTTTCTGTCTGCAGTTAAGACAGCTAAAAATAAGCTCCAGTGTGCCCTGTGAAGGTTAAGGTTTCTGTCTGTAGTTAAAGAGTAAGGTCCTGTGTTACCTGTGATAAGTCCTTGCAAGTTAAGGTTTCTATTTCTAAGTAAGAATGTGCTCCTGTTTCTTAGATCTGTTGTAGAAGGTAAAACAAGGTTTTTTTTTTTAACCTACACTGAATTTCTGACCCCTTTTATTGTAACTTTCTAACTGTGTAACACCCACCTCCTTCACCCCTGTAAACACTTTATCTCTCCTATAAAAAGGGCTTTGAGAGGCCATCTGGAACCTCTCTCTAAAGTTAGGGAGAGACAGCCAGACTAGCCAGTCCTGGGTGCATCTCAAAATACAGATGAATTCAACTGGAAAGTCAGTGGTTCTGCCTTTTTCCTAGCAACTATCAAGCAGCTATGACCACTCAACTATAATGTTATATATGATGTGCAGAGAAGGACAGAATCTCAATGCAGTCTAGCGAGCTAAATTAACTAAGTAACAAGCTCTAGTTTCAAGTGAGAGACACTGATTTCAACATACAAGATGGAGAGCAAGTGACTAAGACCCTCAGCATCAACCTCTGTCCTCTACACTTATGTTCATACATGTGTATACCAGTTAACTCCATGCACATATACAAACGCATATGCACACATGAAGATAGATCATCCATACCTATTACCTGAGATAAAGCAGAAGGCAAATTAAATATATAGTAATAACAATAAAAAAGCTTTTCCAGGGCTGACCCTGTTACTGTCACCTTGATCAGGGCTCTCTGGC
This sequence comes from Acomys russatus, assembly GCF_903995435.1. NCBI lineage: Eukaryota > Metazoa > Chordata > Mammalia > Rodentia > Muridae > Acomys > Acomys russatus. Next base: position 42,546,344 of record NC_067160.1, on the reverse strand, counting down.
AAATTATTAATAAAATCCTTTTATTGGCCTGAATGGAAGCCTAAAATTCCAAACTACACAAAACATAAAAGAGTTGGACAGGACAATGACTCATCGAGTGCCCCCCCCCTTTTTTTTAAATGGTAATCAGAAGAGTCCCTCAGCTGAGAATGTCACTGAGAAACATTCTTACTCAAAAATATCTTCTTTGGAAAATACGTCTCTAAAGAGTGTACACACGTGACAAATGTCATTCTGTAGCAAGGGGGCTATGTACCATCCTAAGCTGATAGCAGCACTTGGCAGTATTGTCCACATACTATCGATGTAACAGAATCTGTGAACGTGAAGTCTAAGTTGCAATGTGGAGGCTCTAGGATGCTGGAAGTGCCAGGACCTGAAGCATTTGCTGAGAAAGACTACAGGAAAGGTAGAGCCTGTCCAAGCAAGAGGCTATGTGAACTGCAGACAGCAGAGCTGCAAAGAGTGCAGGGACCACCTAAGGTCTAAGAAGTCTAGCCAGTTCCATCCTGATGCCCTGGTGTAGATGTGCAGTCTTAAGGCTTGGAGTTTTACTGCAGGTTAAACAGTTTTGTTTTTGCTCAATCTTTCCTGTGCTGTACTTGAAATGTATGACTTGCTTTGTACTTTATAGGCACTTATCACTCAGACCTTCCCTTAAATTTCAGATGAGCATGGGGTTTTATTTTTTGGCTCTTCAACAGTGTTAAAATTATTAAAGACTATGCTATTAAATGTGGTTGCAATGGTGGCTAATGCTGTGGGGTCGACTGAAATCCAACATAACTCAAACACCGGGTCTATGCATATGACAAAAACATGTATTATAATCAAGTTACTACTAATTGATCAGGGCCGCAGAATAGATTAGGTAGATGAACTACGACCATGAAGGGAGGTTTTACAGCATTTTAAAAGGATGAAACTAAAAAGTGATGGGGATCAGAGTAGGCTGTAGCATTTTCCAATCATATTTTGACATAAGGGGTTGAGCAAGGAGGCTGACATCAGTCAGGAAAGGAGTAGGTTACTAGGCCTAGGAACATGAATTTAGTCTGACTCTGCCAGCAAAATGGAGAAGTTGGCTGGAGTCAGATGGCTGGAGTCAAGAATTCTATTTCTTTACACGTTGTCCATGAGACACCTAGGTTCAGACAACTCTTATTATTATTTTTTTTTTAAGAACATAAGCTGTTCAGCTATTGGGAAATAAGTCCTCTGCTCTGCTCCTCTAGGGCCTTGGACCTTGAACTTAGTTTCCCCCTGTGGTTAAAAGAATGTCTGAAAACAAAATGGTAGTACTTTGAATAAGTTTCTTTTACTGGTTCACAGCACTATAAGACATGGTTTCCATGTCCAATAATTTACTGCTCTGAAGCAATAATACCATTTATGGAGAAGTCACCTAACTTTATTTTCAGTCTTTGTCAACTTTTAGCAGCTCATCATTTCGAAATATGCAAGTATCATGTTATTTTACATAATATTTCAGAATTTACATAATATTTCAGAAGGAAACAATTTATTTAAGCTATATATGGCTATCCTCTATATTCTAGGTATAATATAAGTATGGCTCTTGTGGTAGATCTAGAGATTGAGGTAGTAGGGTACAGGTGCAATGAATGGGAAATGAGAAAACCTGGTGTTAGAAATGTACGAGGGTAGGGCAGAATGACATCAGTACAGAAAGAAAAGAGAGGAAGGATAACGAACACTAATAACGATTAGTAAAGCAATAGTGAACATAGTAAGTAGTCCATGTTTACTTAAAAATACATGTATAGCATATGCATATACAGAGATGAATAATGTAAATAACGTTAGACCACTTAGGATGACAATATCCCCAAGAAAGCCACAGACTAGTTAATAAATCCCTGAAACCTTTCAAGTTGTTGGTTCTGGGAGTCCAAACAACATAGGCTATTGTCATTGCCCTTAGTTGCCTTTCAGAACATAAAGGTATCACTGAACACTGCACTCAGGACTTAGGGCAATGAAGCAGGAACTGACCTAGAAGCTTCCTCACTCAGCTCTCTCATTGCATCTGTAGATATTCTTCAAATTGTCAACAAAGAAAAATATTTAACAGTCCTACTAAATGCTATGAAAGACAACAATGACCAGCATGGCCAATTATCTCCAAAAGTGTGATGGCTGAACTTATATATTGGCACAACCAACAGCCTTCTTACTAGACTTAAGGCCTACTCAATAGGAGACTTGTGTCTGGTAATATAAACACAGGCAGTTGCCAATGGATAGTGAGGTCATGGATCCAGGAGAAGAACCTACTACTACCGCTTTCCTAAACTAGTGTAATTTTTAACTACACGCTGAATACTTTTTTAAAATAATTTTTATTATATTTCTTTTTTACATATACATGGATATTATTACACATAAATAAAATAAACTAGATACAGGAAGAGGAACCACAAAACAATCAGGCATTATGTAAATGTTACTTTCACAGTGATTTGGCAATTTGTATTTGGAAAACATTTTTCCTATCTTGGTGAGCCTAAAATTCTGAATAAAAATCAATATCTATCCTATTTCAACTTTATCAATTTAAAACATCTATCTAGACCTAAAAACATCTTAACCCCCTAAAGCTAAATACTTTTTATGACCACACATAAGTGTAGCTCATATTTCCATCAAAGAAGTTCTAGTCACAGTCAGATACTAACTCATGAATCCAAAACTGGTACTAATGTAGAGAGCAACTGACGATGGGGCTTCACAACCCATACACCAAAGGCTCTGGGAACATCAGGGAAAGGAACTGAAAAGAATGTAAGAGAGCCAGATGTCTTCTGAAAGACAATGTCTCCTACATATGACTTGAAAACTACCCCTATGACATTTGAAATAATATAGTCACCTTCATAAGACATACACAATGAGAACCAGTTGATGTGCCACCGTACATGGGGAAATCCAAAAAGGATGTCCAACTCCTTGATGAAGACACTTCAGACAGTGCATTGTTGCTGAGAGAGAGAGAGAAGAACTTTTTAGAGAAGCCCTTGATAACCAACTAATCCCAATTGTTCAACGTGAGTTGCATTTATGTAGAGCAATAGGAAATGAACTCAGAGAATGGATTTAAATAAACGAAGAATGCTAATCTAAAAATGTGATTGGCTTAAGAGCAGACTCAATCTGTAATAACAAATTTTCCTAAATACACAATGAAACAATAGCTACACTCTAGTTAAAATACCTACTACATGCCCAGTAGAATAAAAAACAAAGACCTATTTGTAGAGTTTTGACACTCTGTTCCAAATTAAAAATAAACTTGAAGTCTCTCAGATAAGCCCTAGTGAATCATTTATTGTGACAGGTTCACAAACTTGTCAGGCTACTTAAATCTGTGGTAAGGAACATCCAGAGTGTTACATTTTGTATAGTTCTGACAAAAATGTAGCCCAAGTGCATTGGAACTTGGCCTCTAACAGCAAAATCAACTATTCTGAGACCATTACACAATGCTGCCATGTGCTCTGGCTTGAACAGTTTATAATCTAAGTTTAGTGTGTGTGTGTGTGTGTGTGTGTGTGTGTGTGTGTGTGTTTAATTGAAAGAAAATGAGTTTTTATAAACTCTAATCTACAATATTGCAGAGACCAATGCATACAGAAATGCTTGAGATTGAAATACATTATAATATGTAATGACATAGGGTTACAAAGTGCATTTGCTTCTTAACATAGTCAAACTCAAACAATTTCTTTCTTAATTGTTGACTGCAGAGAAAGGGAATATACAATGATAATCAACATAGTGTAAGTAGGAGGAAAAAATGCTTGCAGTGAGATCCTTCAGAGGTCATCATGACATGACGATTTGCTGATGTTTTATTGGTTAATTTCTCATTCTGTAAACAACTTAAGAATGGAAGTGGACAAATGGTCCTCATTTCTACCACAGACAGAATTCTGCCTAAAAAAAGGACAAGATTGGATACAGGCAGATTCGATGTCCAAACTCTGCCAAGACAGTGTAAGCAAGTGCTCAGTAGTTCCTGCCTCACAAATATGCCTGCTAGAAGGCTGAAGAAAATGCTCCTCTGTTATAGAGAGTTTCAGGTGCCTATTCAGGTAGAAAACTGACTCTGTCATCCTTTTATTTGGAAAGTTACTAACTTGTACTCCCCGAATACTCAGATAACCAAGTTTACTCCTTTTCAAGTCTCTGAGGGAGTTGAAGACCAACCAGGTAGCTTAGTTTTATAATGAAGCTTAATTGTTTAAGGATTAAGATATTTCTATGTCTAAATAGGTATTCTAAGTTGATAATGACAATATGTCATGGAGATTGATTTACATTCAGAAATTTAGGTGCACCAAAAGAGGAAAGATGTCTTCTTCCAGGCTGTCAAATACAAATAGCCAAAACACTAAGAATGTAACATTTATATAATTCCTGATTGTGTCATGGTTCTTCTTGCCACAGGTAATCTACTGAATGTATGTGTAATAATATAAATGTATATGTACAAAAATAAAATAATTTTTAAAAATAATAAATAAATAATGGAAGTGGTAGCATAGACTAAGAGAAAAGCCCAGGGAACATGAATTCCAGACAAAGTTCTAGAAAACAATGTCAGTTTGATCATTTGATCCTATGGCAACTTCAATAATGTAAGTTTAACCTTGAGTTGTTTCTGTATAAAGTGAGATGTAGAAAAGTTATTTCTACCTGATAATATATTGGGGTTGAGATGCAGTAGTGTGGTAGGGATTGTAGAATAGCAAAAAGCACTTCTTGATGCAGCACAATTGCTCAATGAATTGATGGTAAGATACCCATCAAAATACTAAACCTTACCTTCAGCTAACATTCAGAGTAGGTGAAAGTGCATTCTCTGGAACTAAAGTTGTGTTTATGTATGTGTGTATGAGTGTGTGTATATCTTTGTGTATATGTATATCTTGTGTTATGTGTGTGCATGAGTGTGTCTGTGTATATATATGCATGTATTTGTGTGTGTCTATGTGTATGGATGTGTCTCAATATTTGTGTGTAAGTGTATGTCTATGTGTATGTGTTTGTGTGTACTTGTTTTGTCTATGTGTTTATGTATGTTTTGTGTGTGTGTATATGTGTCTATGTGTGTGCCTTTATGTGTATATATTTGTTTCTGTGTGTATGTGTATGTATAGGTGTTCACATCCACACACATATAAATGTTGTCAACAATCATACGGATCTTTTCTTACACCATTCACTTTTACTTTTTTATAAGCAAAATGCTATTCATTCAGTAAGAATTCTTGATCATTTATTATAAATGCACATGTGTTATATAATAGAGACCTGGGTATGTTGAAATTTCAGTACTAGACTAGAAAGATAAACTCTAAACTTCCTTGAATATGTACTCTGTTAACCAAGACAGGTAAAACATTATATTGATACCAAATAGTGAAGTTCAGAAATGACTCAATTCTGAGAACTTTAAGTATTAAGTGAAAACATTTAATGAAATAGGACATATGCCTCTCTTGAAATTTAGGAATTTTTAGAAACAATTTAAAAAATATACCAACACTTAGTTTTCAAAGCTCAGTTGTTTCAGAGTCTATGGCAGTTTATTTTATATACAGTGAGATAAAAATAACTAATATTTGCCTGAGTCCAAGTAAGAGACCACTTGAAGTTGAAAAGCATTCCATGTCTCACAATAATCATTTGGTAAATGAAGAGAGCTTGAGGGTTCTGCTAATTTGTCGGGGTGAAGTCTTGTCCACAAAAAGAAGAGAAGCTATCATAAGAGGGACAGATGGGCCTTGAATTCCATTTGGCTCTATGTTATAATGTTGTTTCTAACATTTTGAGCCTCCCTTCGAAAGCTAGGTGGCAAAACCCAGTGAAATAAATCCTCTATGATTTGAAGGCTAAAATAATAATGCTTAGGACTTATGAAAATGCTTTATCTAGATTTATATAACCTTCTTTGTAAAAGTGTCTCGAGTCAAGCACATCGATATCTTTGCTTCTGAATTCCATAATCCAACAGAATGTTCTATGGATGCATAACAAAGGTGATGACTTGGGAAATGAGTAAAAGCTACAGGCTATGATAACTGAACCTGGGATTAAAAACTTATCACCAACAAGTTTGTTCCCCCCCCCCCCCCCGTTATCCTATAATGCTATGGTCAAGAAAGAAAAGTAAACTGGATGAATAAGATGAAAGATTAATTGCATTTTAAATTCCTGTAACCAGGCACAGAAAAGTTTTTTTAAAATGTATTTATTACAAAGGATTTCATCCCTGGGGTTTTCTTTGTCTCTCATATTGAGGAGAACTCTGGTTTCACACTATTGTGAGCCCTTGTCTTAATGCTAATGTTTCCTCCAAAGTCTCCTGAATATCATCAACTGCTTTCACCTACCATAAATAATGTTGGACACACACACACATCCATTAGATTTCCTTAAGACACAAGTGAATAGTGCAGCAGGATTGCTTTCAAGGTTATCACTCTTTCCATTCTTCCAAGCTTCTTTTGTAAGAAAGAAATATTAGGAGGAATTTATTCCAACTTTCTCACATACCCAGAGTCTCTTGAACAATCCTGAAAGCCATTTTTCTGTTGTTTACCTAAGTACTTCCAGCTATGCAAATTTTAGTGCCAAATTATGGTGATATTGGAATGATTTAACTGTTAAGATTTTTCCTTGCAACTTCTGCGGAGCACTAAATTAACACAGCATGCTCATGCTGCAGAAAACACCTCTACATGTGTGAAGAAACCAGACCTTGCTCTTCTCTATTTATTCTTCATTAGGAAAACATTTCCACTTCTCTGAATTCTGAAATCTTTGATATGTTTTATATGCCCTCTGAGCATATTTAGTTTGTCACTTTTTAAAAATTTGCCGTCAAAAATGTAGTACAATAATCTGAAAAGTGAAAATGATGGCAAGCTGTTAAAACATATGAGAAGATGTATTAACAACGTGGCACAACTTAGAAGCATACGTTTGTGTAATATAATATTTTATATGAACTTCAGTAATTGTGCAAATGACAATTTGAACTTTGAGCAGTTAAGTAGAATCTCGAGGATGTGGTCTCCTGAAAGCTGGCATCTCTTAAATCATGTCAAGTCGTGACAGCACTACCTACCTAAATTAAGCTCTTTAAGCTCACAACATCTACAAAATGAGCAGTCTTCCATTTAATCTCTATGCTAACACTTGGACAAAAATTGTTTATCAGAATTTTGCCAATGGTAAAAATTGAAGTAACTTTAAGTCAGGTCACATTTAGATTGACATTGGAAGTATGAGCCTTAGGTTGAAATTCTCTTTTCTTCAGAGCTAAAAATAACTCCAAAAGTCACTGCACACTACTGCTGATTCTTGCTGCACAATATCATCCATAAACAGGTATGCCACAAGTTCTGCTGAAATAAAAGTACAAGATGTTGTGAAATGCTATCCAGCCCATAAGTAGAACATTTTTATGACTTTTGTTGAAATCCTGAAAGTGCTGCATTGTTTGCAGGAATCAGGGGCATCTATTTAGGGTGTCAGGAGGGCCATGTGTTCAGAAGGGTCTACTTAATAACCTTGTCAAGAAGTGCCTGTTGGCTAAACATGTGCCCATGCACATGCTGCCTTCCTCATGAAAAGTGATGCTTAGATCCAATCTTCTGAGGACAAATTTGCTCACCATAATTTTAGAAAGATAATTGCAGTCATTCTGAGCCTGCATAGAATACCATTAAATTATTTTTATTTTTATAGTACGATAATCATTCCAATAATAATCTCACATGGAACACGTTTAGTGAACTAATAATCGTCATTACATTTAACATTCGTTCACCCCTAAAATGTGTTAATTGCTTTACATGTCTGATTCCCTTGATCTTCAAAACAACACCGCAAGGCATGTTTGCTGTGACTTTCTTGTGTAAATGAAAAACTTGGGACTTGTAAAAGTGAGGCTCGCATAAAGGGTGTGTGTGTGTGTGTTTGTGTGTGTGTGTGTGTGTGTGTGTGTGTGTGTGTGTGTGTGTGTGTCAAAGTGAGGCCCACATGAAGGGTTTGGATGGAACATCCAAAATCCAGCTTATTCTGAGGCCTGTAGTTAATCTCAGGAGTGTAGGGGGTGCGGTTCCAGAAAAAGCTGATGTAAGTACATAGAAATGATAGCTTTACATAGATACTGGAAATCACTTTCCTAAGCCTGTAGAACAATGAGTATTCCAATCAGTGACTCACATGATTGCCCTCAGCAGCACTGTGCATGGTAACATTTTTCCACTAGGGTTGTTTGTGCTTTATTTGGTATTTTATCTCACACTTGGCTTAAGATGTTTTTAATATTCTAGGAATCTTGTTTTAATTTTTCTATGCATTGTTAAGCATCACCTTTGCCTTTTACTATTTTTCTTTTTAGTATGCACAACATTTTCTCTGTTTCTCTTTCTCTTTCTCTCTCTCTCTCTCTCTCTCTCTCTCTCTCTCTCACACACACACACACACACACACACACACACACACACACAAACAAACATACACACATACACACACACTAATACACAGACAGGGTGAATTGTCTACCATCATCTAACAAATTAGCATAATCACACTTCTCTTCCAAGTTTTCTGGACAGAATTTGTTATTTTTTATTTATCAGACATCTTTATGTTAACAATATAAACATAAATGTACTGAAAATATTTACTATCATTTTTATGTTTATGTTTCATTATATTGAAAGTACCTTTGACAAAATACTTAAAATATTTTTAGAAATCAGATCTATGTACTTGTTCTTAGCATCTTGGCTCTTGATATAGTGATGTTACCCTCTTCAAAGATATTAAACCAATTATTATCACTACTTCTGACATCACGGTTTTGTTACTACTCTTACTGGTTTTAAAATCTGTTCTGAACCTATGGGGCAGAGTATTAAGAATACATGCTCATAAACCAGACTTATTAGGCTCAGATCCTAATACAGCAGGAGACTTTGAACAAGCCACTTAATTCTGTTTCTTCAATACTGTTTCAGCTAAAACCAGAAAATTGTTGGACCTTCCTTTCAGGAAATTGCAAAGATAAGTGTGCTATTACATGAGATAAATTTAAGTATACTGTTCTCATCATTAGTATTCAAGCACCAAATTAATTATATATGACTGTGTATATTTGTTTAGTTGTACTTAGAAATATTATTTTTACAAAATGAGGACACATTCGTTTTCTGATTATCTTTTTCATGATTCCATCCCTGAAGCATTTTAGTTTTTATACAGAAATTCAGTTGGTGTGTTGATCTCTTTCTAGCACTTGCTACACTTGTGCTTCTAATTCTTGCATTAATAATGTATGTTTTAACACACAAAGGACATGAGATGTGGAGAAGTGACAGAAACAGATACAGCTGGTGAGCTGTAAATGATCCTGTTAACTTAATAACACAATTCCTAAAACATGCTATGAATTTTAATGATATGCACAGTGAGTCTTACTTCCCAACCATCATCGCATAAACACTTCCTTTTACAATGCAATACATAAAAATACTCTCTAACTAGACAAGACTCCCAGTGGAGGGAGGGGAACACCAACCCACCTACAAAAACTTTGAACCAAAATTTACCCTGCCTAGAATATGTGCAGGGCCAAAGATAGAAAGACAGAGCAGAGATTAAGGGAATGTCCAACTAACGCCTTGCCCAAGCCAAGACCCATCTCTCGGAAGAGCCACTACCCCTGACACTATTCATTACACTCATGTTGTTTGCAAACAGTAGTCTAGCAGAGCTGTCCTCTGAGAGACGCCACCCAGCAGCGGTTCAAGAGAGATGCTGAGACTCCCAGACAAACATTGGGTGATCAGTAGGGAGCCTTGTGGAAAAGTAAGGGGAGGAAGAAAAGTACCTAGAGGTGACAGGAGCTCCACAAGACCGGCAGAGCCAACTAATGAGGACCCAGAGGGGCTTGCTGAGACTGAAACACCAATCAAAGATGATACAAGGACTGGACCTAGGCCCTCTGGACAGATGTATCATCTAATGGGCAACTCAGGCTTCATGTGAGTCTTCTAGTAAGGGGAACAGGGAAACTCTATGACATGGACTCTGTTACCTTCTATTTGATTACTTCTCCATGGCAGAACTGCCTTGCCAGGCCACAGGAGAAGAGGACACACTTGGTTCTGATGGGACTTGTATAGCTGGGGAGGGTAGGGAGGGAGGGTTTCTCTTTTCTGAGGAATAGGTGAAGGAGTGTGAAGGAAAAGGGAGAGAGGGTAAGACTGGGAGGAAAAGAGAGATTAGGCCATAAAGTAAATAAATAAATAAATAAATAAATAAATAAATAAATAAATAAAAATCCAGGCCTGTCAGTCAGCAAGTATGCTCTATTTCAACGCATTCCTTCTATGACATAGTAAGTACACAGTTTTTAGACTGCATCTCTACTGACATGCAGTACACAAAGGTAGAAATTGTGTCTCGTTTGTGCTATTATTCTTAGTGCTTAACAGTGCCCAACATATATGTGTTGCTATGTTATTACTGTGTTTTAAATCACTTTATGTTTAAAATGATGTCCAATCAAACCTGGGCATGAATGCACATGTACTCTTGTGAACACAGCACATGTGAGGCATAAGCATCAGGAGGTTGCATCATCCTTTCGTACAGAGGAAGACCAATGCCTGCCTACCTTCCTCAAAGCAAAACCTTCCTCAAAACAACAAACACTAACAAAAGAAGAATCCTATTTCCTGACCCCAGATCCTGTATCCTGACACCGCTTCAACTAATTCCATCACGTTAAGTCATTCCTCCTACTAAAACTATGTCACACAAAACAAAATTGCATGATTTGACTTCTAGTTCATATTAGTTATAGCTTTCTCATCAAAACTTCACGAAGCCCTTCTAGAGTGTTTGGGGCATGTCGACTTTCCTTCGTCCTGAGCCAGCATTAGAAAGTGTTTAATTTTAGACCCATAAACAATCTTACACTTGATCTGGGTTAAGCTCTGTGTTTCATAACGAGGAAAGGGCTGCTAATGAGATTACAATGCTGTTCCTTGGAGTACTTCTAATGACCGGGTCTCACACATGAGTTATCATTTTTGAGTTTCACTTTAATTTTGTGTCAATGGGATTCAAAGCTCCCCTGGTGTTATGACTTGCAATAGATTCAGCACTTTATTGAACAGTAGGTTAGTGACTGCCTCCCTGTAGTGAGCACTATTCCTAGACATATAAAACTACAGCAGACTTAGAGCGTTGCACAGATGTGAGTCTGTCTGCGAATAGAGGCCACAACCAGATCATTTAAAAATAATTATCAGAGAGTAATTAGAATCATAACAACTCAGAAGGAAAGTTAAATAAGAACATGCAAATAAACACCTTTTCTAGTCAAGGCTGGAAAAACAAAATAATTCCTTAAGGCCATAGCAAGGCTTCTGAATTCCAACAATGACTTTACATTGGTCCACAAAGAAAAGAGACTTTTTATTGTAAACTCAAAAGTCCCAAAATACTGAGCATGGAAGCAGTTTTGCTGTGACAGAAAGCAAGAAAAGCCTTGTTCACTTAGAGAGACTAGCTGCATCAGGAGGCATGAAACACAACACTAAAGAAAATCCAAGCCTGTCACTGACAAGTGCGTATCTTAACTGATACTCTAAAACTATTAGGAAATTATATCAAGGAAGCTTTATGGCATGGTTCCATTTTAAAATCCTTCTCTATGTTTTGATTTGTACAAATGGAGAAGCCAAAGAAGTGGAAGACGTAAACGGTGCTTCAGCTTTATGGGTGAAGGTAGCAGCGGGGCTGGGGACAGTGGTGTGTGATGGCTCTGGGCAGCCAGTACACATGTGCGTCATATTTACTTGTAGGGATTGTATTTCTGGATTTTCTGTTTGTATACATGTTCATGTGTGTATGTGTGAGTGCCTTTATGTGTACATACATGTGGAGGTCACAGGTTCAACTTGGGTATTTTTTTTTTCCTCAGGAACCATCCGCCTTGGTCTTTAGGTGGGACTCACAGTTTGTTCTAGCCAGGTGGCCAATAAGTCACAGAGATTCATTTGTCTCCACACCCAACGACAGCACTGGACTGACAAGCACATGCACAAAGCCTGGCTTTTTTTGTCATGTGTGTTCTAGATCCTGAGCTCAGGTTCTCCTGTCTCTCCAGGCTGAACCATTGAGCCATATCGAGTCCCAGCTAAGTTAAACAGAGATACTCCTATACCTTCTTAAATATTAGAAAAGCACTTCAGACAGAACATAGATATTCTAAAACTCAAAAGCTGTAAAATAAAGTTCTAAGAAAGCATAAAGAAGTTGATCTTATACTTACCCAGGTGACATGTAATAGTAACAGCTGACCTGACATTCAGAAATCAAATGAATCCTGACAACATAAAAACAGGCATTCAGTATGTCTGACTCAGGATAGACATTAGCTCTGTTCTCTTGACTAGAACAGCCTCTATTGAGTAAGAACCACTTGAGCAGCTTGGTGACATGGGAAAAGTCAGAGTGTTTTAACACTGTTGAAGTGAGAAAGCACGATAAAAATGATAAGCACTCGATAACTTGCTTCGGACTGGGGAGAAAAGCATTGCTTACATAGATCAGTTGACTGAATAATATGTTTCATAGAAAAGGAAACAATGGAATTGCCTCTCTATGCCTTGGAATAATGCTGCACAGATTGAACACAAATTCCTTTGAGTGATTTTGTGTGAGGGATCACTAACTTAAGCATGATGACAGAGTTACTTTTCTGTGAAATTAAATCAGTTACTAGTGTGTGTTAACTTCTCAAGTTTTTTCTACATATTGATAGAAAGTTTGGGTCTTCAGACCGTGTGTGTGTGTGTGTGTGTGTGTGTGTGTGTGTGTGAGAGGAGAGAGAGAGAGAGAGAGAGAGAGAGAGAGAGAGAGAGAGAGAGAGAGAGAGAGAGAGAGAGAGAGAGAGAGAGAATATCCTGGAAAATCTCCAGAAAAAAAAAGCCTAGGGGCTCTATGCTTGGGAGCATAGACCTCTTCCTCTTGAATTTGTTGCAAAACAAATGGGCTGAATGCAGATTTCATACCTAAAGGTGCAGTGTGGCCATGCGTGATGAGTACCGAAAGACGTAGTAATGGCTTCAGATTCAGCAATGAAAGAGCAGGCTATGAGTATTTACAGGGGGAAGAGATCCCCCTCAGACATAGTCATAGGGGAAGGGAGTAAGAGGAAAATTGGAGGGAGGGAGGAATGGGAGGATATAAGGGATGGGATAACAATTGAGATGTAATATGAATAAATTAATAAAATATATTTTTAAAAAAGGAAGAGCAGGCGTGAATGCTAGCACAAATGATCTAGAAGAGCATATCAACACTGACTCCCTTCAGATATTGCCAGCAGCTGAAGTGCAAATCCTAAAGGTCTGACCACAGGGATACAGAAGCATGTTAGAAGGCACTTCTTCATGGCAGAGGAGAGGTAAACCATCAAGAGCAAGTTCTGGGAGGCAGGCAGACACCAGCTGCTGCTACCAAGTACTTGGGAGGATCTGAGAAACATGTTCGGGGAAATGAGATAGTTTGGTGGGAGGGAGCAGGACTCATTGGAATGAGAAGAGGCCTAGAGTAAACAATAACACTGTATATTTGGGAGACTCCTTAAGGAACTACTAACTGTATTTGAATTTCCTGCTTCTCCAAAATGCAAAAGCAAAGGGAGAAATTGAAGAACTCAATTTAGCAACAACAACAAAGCAGTCAAAAGATGCTAAAATGAAGGCATGGACTATCAGGGAAGGTATGGTGAGACTTAAACAGGTTTGCTGGAGCCTTGGAAGTCTGAAAACTATCGTTGTTCAAGAGCAGGTATGTGGCTCCAGCATTCCTCAGTTATCTCAGGATTAACTATGTGAACAGGCTGGATATTTTCCAAGTTCTTTGGGTCAGAAGGTTGAAGATGATGCTCCAACATTACTGAGAGTGTTGGGTGACTGTTCAGGCAGCAAACCGTCTCTGTCATCTTCTCATTTTGGGAACTGCTAACCTGTGCTTCCTGTCTACACAGATAAATAATTTTATTCCTTCTCAAATCCGGTTTTACAATTAAGCTGAGTTGTTTTTGGGTTAAAATGTTTCTAGGTCTAGATAGATGTTTTAAGTTGATAATGGTGAGATTTGATGGATGTTGATTTACATTCAGAATTTTAAATGCACCAAGATGGGAAAGATGTTTACTTCAAGGTTGCCAAGTACAAATAGCCAAAACATTGTGAATGAAACATTTATACAATTCCTGATTGTTTCGTGGTTTTTCTTGATTTAGGTAGTTTATTGTATGAATGTGTATAAATGTGTATATAAAAATATGTTAACAAAATTAAAAAAAAACAAATATTTGGGTAAGTTCAATATAATCATGAGTAACTATAATTGTGGAACACTATTCTTATCAAGGAGATGTCTATGTCTCACAAAATACAACCTAATTTCAGTTTTAACAGATACCTTCAGTGGACATTTTATCTTTCTCTCATGGCTCTTTCTAGGGATAGTCATTTAGTCCTATGGTGGTTATAAAAAAATGGTCAGCAATGTGCACAGATTCCGTCTGAATCTGGAATGAAAAGGATTTCTGCAAACATATGAGATAAAATATACATTTTTGTCAATGAATAGAAGATTTGAAGCCATTTATGTTATTAAAAATATAATATTAATATTGTTTGTAACAATATTCATTTTTTCCTTTGCATTATAGAAAAATGGAGATCTCTCAGATAACTCGGTGCTATTTCACACCAACTACAGCTGCCAAAGTTTGGCCCATGTGCATCATTCTACACTTACAGAGCTACAGAACAATCCATGCATGGCCCTCAGGGAAATCTAACTAGTGTCACGACCTGTTTAACCTGGAAAAACATCAAGAGACTAATTAGCCAAGTGTCTGAAGACAAAACCGAATGAATTTATAATTTGTGAAAAAGAAATCCTACATTTATTCCTCAATTTGCCATAGAACTAAATCTTGTTTTGGCAGTTTTCATGGGAAAGTGCATGTTAAATTATTCTTTTCTTTTGCTGTTCCTTGGCATTTCAAATTGTTGACCACTGTAAAGCAAATTCTATAGAGTCTTCATGCCTTTCTCAGCCTAGTAGGGAGTTTCAACAGACTGATAGCCAACTTCTTATTTTCCGTGTTTCTGATTCTTCCCTTAAGGTATAATTTTATTTCTACCCTTGAGTCACAAACCTAGAGATATCCTTTTCTATGTCTAGCATTTCTGTAGTCCTGCTGGCTAGAAGATGGTTTGGAATGATCAATTCTGTGAATTAAATTTCCATCCTTACAGTCTGTTTAGAACTGACCTGGCATATTTACAGTTTATGGTTCAGAGAGTTAGCGCTTGGCTTGGAAATGCTTTGGGAATTTAAACATTTTAAAATAGAACCACTTGTCTGCAAGATACTCTGCTTGAGCAACTTCTCTATAAAGTTACAATCATGCGAAACTAATTTAGGATTTCCAAAGTATCTCCCGCTGTGTGTCAGCAATGTGAGTGCTTAACTTCAGATTTGTAAATATGTATGCATGCATGTGGGTACATACAAAGGCTACTTATGTGTGTGCTGTGTAACCATAGGCAACGTTCTCTTCATGTGTGCAATGATAATGATCATAGCTAGTTGCTGTTGAGTGTGAATTCTAAGCACTGTTCTAAGTATTCTATATGAATTTATACATTTAATCTTTCACCAGCCCTGTGTGCTAAATTCTTTACTATTATTATTTCACAGGTTTTAGAAAAAACTGAGACATATATTTTAAGTAAAGTTTGTAAATCAGACACAAATAAGTAATGCCACAGAAGCTTGCACTCCTCCATCTGAAGTCAGGAGTCCTGTAGACCTCAATTGTAAACAGGATATACAGTCAAATAAACTGCACAGATTTCACAGAGAGCTTAGCAGTCAGTGATATTGGGTAAGGGTTGGGGTCAGCACCCAGTCCCTGTACAACCAGTCGGGTGGACACCCAGTCCCATTAGAACCAGTGACGTAGGTACCCAATCCCTGTACAACCAGTTCCATGGTTACCCAACCCCTGTACAACCAGTCTTTTCCAGATCAAAGTGTTCTGGGTGTTCTGTGAGAATCATTTCACACAGAAACAATCAATGATTACATGTTAAAAGAGCTTTGGCTGACATATTATGAAAAGACACACACACACACACACACACACAGCCCTTCTCCCTTCTCTTCTTAAGATGACTCACCTAGCTCCATGGAGTTCAAAGTCATGTCAGACAGACTATTCTTTTCTACATCACCCATCCCTCATTGACATTTCTCACAATGAAATGATCAGTCAGATGTTCTGTCAGTGATGTAAAGTGTCATCTTACCCTTTGTAACCCACAACTTCCTTAAAAGATTTTGTGACCAGCTCAGATATGATAAACGCTGACTTCTGCTATCAATGTTGGCTGTCTGACGTTGATCTTGGAAGCAGATACAGATTTAATTCATTACAGACACAAATCTAGACTTTTCACACAAATCCTCATTAGTTTTCCCTTACAAAACACAGCCAAAGAGATAGCCTGTTTTATAGATAATGAAAAGTCAAAAGCATAGGTGAATTATATAAGAAAGACTAGGCAGACAGGGGCAACTGACATAGGAATACAGAGGACAAACACACTCCCTTCTCTCTGTGGGGCTGAAGACACATATACATGTCAATCACGAACACAGACGTGATCTATACCCTTCAAAGTAAAGTCACCACATGGAGTGCGTGTCATTTATTTTTGTACTGAATTACATGTGCAAGAGGGAATGACTCACAAGAGGCTTACGGGGCTGTAATAGATTGGTATAATGAAAACAGTTTTAAAGTAAAGTAAAAAGGTAATTCTCTTCTGTCATTTTATGTATGACTCTAGAAATATAAATTGTGCTTTTTCAGAATAATTTAGAAAAGTTTACTGGTATAAGTCGTTTAGCTTGATATGTGCTCGCATTGTGATTTATTTTATTATGTATATCTATGGTTTCTGAAGGGACATGTGCACATGTGTCTTTAAGTCTCTGTGTGGGCAGCCATGCTACGATGAGTCCGTTGAGGTTAGAAGTCAACAAAGGATTGAGGGATTCAATTCTTTTCTTCCACCATCTGTGTCTAGGGAATTGGATTCTGATCCTCAGGCTTCTCAGCAGTTATATTTACCAACTGAGCCATGTGGCAACCTCATGTTTAAGCTTTAAACCTGTAGGTATTTCTACTTTGCAAGTGACTACTTAGGTATAGAATAAACATTGGTTAGCTGTCTCATTTTAAACCAGCTATGGAAACATCCTTTCAGCGTTCCGTATAGGAAGATTAATTAAAATGCAATTTGTTGTTGAGCTTCCTGAAGCCACAATCGATGTAAAAATGTGGACATATTAAAAACAGTATCTTTTCTTACAAACCTTGAAAAATAGTTTAATTCTTTAAAAGGTTGAAAGTCTCACAACTTAAATCTAGTATTTCTACAAGAAAAACAGAATGCCTGCACTAATTCTTAAGCTCAGACCTTTCTATACATTTGAATTATGGTTTTTATAATAATTGTATAATCAATGAATTTCAATACATAGCTTGAAGGCAAAAGTAGTCTGAATTCCAGCTGTTTTTAAGCCATCTTTAACTCTCAAAGATTTAGAACACATAAATTAGGCTAGAATGATTATCATGAATTTTGCTATGCTTGTACAGGCATGCTGTTCCCTGCTATGCCAATTAATTATGTCCCTTTGAAGTTCCCTAGTCCATGCTGTGGTACAAGTGTCCCATATGTTCAACTTAATTGTGTTTTTAAGGAAGACATGGCAAATCCAGAGAAAGAGGGTAGTCCTATTAAAATATATGTCATATTTATTTCAAATTTACATATATTATATATGCATGTTACATGTGTTTATCTTTAAATATAAATGTACATAGTTAAAACTATTAATAAATTTATTTTGAAAGACTATTTATGAAGTTCATTTATATTTTAATTTTAAAACATGGTTTCTACGGATGAGGAGCAAGAAAACCTGAATTCAGTGTGGACAGAGATCAAATGCTAGATGGCTAAGGTATGAGTGAGCTAGTTGGTGCTGGAGGGCTGTGGCACTGGCTAGGTATCAGCAGCTAGGAATTTTTCTTTTCTTAATGAAAGGACAGTGATTTGTTTTATGAGAAACATGAAAATACTCTCACAGCAAACTATGGTATTGTGTTGCTGTCAAATTGTTACATAAAATAATGATTATACCAGGAGAGGTTGCATGTGCCTGTAACCCCAGAAATAGGGGCAAATAAGTTTGATCATATCATGTTTAGGGCTAGACGAATTGTGAGATTCTTCCAAACCTATATACCAAACTATTGAATGCTAGAGAAAAGTTTTAGACATCAAATAAGACAGAAAATATTTTCTGGTATTTCCATGCCATTCATGTTTGTATTCATTGGGCTTCAAAATAAAGTGAAATGGAGTGCCCGTAACTCCTTCCTTCCCTGAGAGCCTCATGGATGCACTATAGTGGGGTTTCCTATGAGCTACAAAAGGAAGAACATGAGACGACACATACAGAGAATCCAAAACACACTGTGGTATGTCTTTCAGGGGAAATACAAGAATTCACTATTTTTATTTTAATGTTCAGACTTGTTGAAAAACTGGCTCCTGATATAAATATGAGGAACTTCAAAGGTCAATGATGAAACAGTGACAACTGAGAAGACTTTGTTACTGAGATCTTGATTTAATGGATAACCAACATCACTAACCAGGTCCATTTGCACTCCTTTAAGATGGCAGCTGCAAAATATAAAGTGATTATATTGAGAGAAGAAATGTACTGTTAAAATTCAGTAACAGGGAAAAGAAACCTTAATTTTTCCCCATTTTTCCTAGTTTTTAGTACCTTAATGTATGACACTTTCCTGCAGAGATTTCACACTGAACTTTTCAAGTGACTTAACAGAAATAGAATTCCTTCTTAACCAAGTTGTAAAGAAAATAAAATTGACTTAACAATCAATACCAAAACACACACACACACACACACACACACACAGAGAGAGAGAGAGAGAGAGAGAGAGAGAGAGAGAGAGAGAGAGAGAAAGAGAGAGCGAGGGATAGAGGGATAGAGGGAAGGAGAAAAATAAATGGTAATTTCAGAGGGTTTACACTTTTAGAGTATCAAAAGGACATGAAATAAAACAGTAAATCTAACCTCTGTATTCTATGGTACTGATGCACCACAATGCATTTATACACTTATCCTGATTTCTTACCAACATTTTTCAATACTGATTAAGGTGTTCCTTATAATACACACATGATTTAGCTTGTTTCTAATTTTTCTTATTTTGTTTGTTTGTCTTCAGACAGCCTGGACAAACATTATGGCTTCTATGGCTTCTGGAAGCCTCAGCATCAATGAATTGTTGATCAATATTGTTCCATGATCCTTGGTATTTGTTTCTTTGTATATTTGCACAACTTGAATAGAACAGTTTCAACATAGAAATCATAATCTCTGCATAAAACCCTGCTCCTCTCTTATAGCTTCACACCTTCCTGATGCTTCTGTCAGAGATCCTGTCCACTTGTGCACTGACTGAATTCTAAGTCTATCCTGTCAGACTCTCGGTTCAGTTCATCTCTCCTTGCATAGATTAATGGAAAAGCTAACTACTCCCACCATTGATTTTTCTAAGGAACAACCAAAAGTAATCTTTCTAAATTAGGCCTTTGAGAAGTCCACTATTCTACTTAAAGTCACCCAGTGACTTCTAAACTCTCAAGATAAAATGAGTATTAGACAAAATGGTGTGGACAATTCTCTTTAACTTAGGCATGTGTTACTCTCCTAATTTTCGTTATGTTTCCTTCTCAAGTTCAAGTTCACTAATGGGTATTCTCCATGTTTTTCTTTACCATGAGAACTGTATAAACACTTCTTTTAATTACCCCCCCACTTAAATAATTTCTGTTCATCATTTAAGCATACACGTGTCATCATTTCTTGGTAGCATCCTCTGACAGTCATTTGGGAGGCAAGCTAACATCTTATGTGCTTAATACAGAAGGGTGTTTGGGCTCTGCTACAGTATTTACTTGAGTACTCAGACCCAGTCCCAAAATTTTCCAGAGCTTACGACGAAGATCAAAGTGAGAAATCTCTTGCTCAAAAATTATTAATTATTCCAAGAGAATCGCGACAGAGCACAAACAAAACCAGAGCTTTGCAACTAGAAAGCACATAATTCATGATACTCTGAGAATATTCTATTGCCTTTATCACATATTTTGTGCTTGCTAGAATATGACTCTTTCCTTCGTATTTACATTTAAAAAAACCTTTGCCATCAAGAATCAGAACTACTGTAGGAGTTCCTCATGTGACCATGGAGGGAGGAGGCGAGTCATAAATCTTATGAAACTCAAGTGACTAGTAGCTGAGGAGGTGAGATGTACAAGCCATCCTCCATCCACACACACCCTGAGTGTCCTATAGATACTGTGCTAAATGTAGAAGCACAAGGCTTACTGATGGTCTATCTGTGAGCTGCCCGTGCTCTTCTGTGTCACACAAGCTAAATTCCTATAGAATCTTTCCTGCGATCTTGGCTGAAGATTCTTTCTTTGTGTCTTCCCCAAGACATGCATGCAAAGTTTTCAGTTCCAGGAAGCAGAGGTCTACATGCCGCCCTTCTCTTTCTATGTTTTTAGGAAATGGTATTTTTATCCACAATAAGCATTTAAAAGTATCCGATTATTCAACTCTTCATTCTGAAACAGGAAATCCTAACGTAGGCATCAGTTTTCTGGAAATATTTGTAAAACAAGAAGATTAGTGCAAAGTTGCCGTGGGTGCTACTAGGGTTTGGATTCATGCTAAGCTGTTTCACATTTACAAGGATCCCTAAATTTGTCAGCACAACCACCGGTCATAGGTGACAGCATGTGATACTTTTGATGGTAAACATTATAGAAATAGAGACATTATTCTTTACCTATAATATACAAAGGTACATACAAATAAATACCAAGGATAGTTTTGATTGTTCTCCATATTTTAGTGTAATATCAAAACATTGATTGGAATGCAAGCCTCCATTGCCAATACCAGCAGAACAAGTCTTTGTAGCTTTTGAGTAAACCTGTCAAAGGTTTTTTAGCTTTATATAGTCCGGAAAATTGAATTTTAATACTTTGTCTCAGTTCCTTCTTTAATTATTTTTCACTGAACATCTTAATCTGAATGGACTCATGTCACTATCCTCTAGGATCTCATCGTATGTTTCATATTATTTTGTCTTCCTCATATTCTCTTGAGCTGAGCCCAGTGCTATGCTGAAGGCCCCCATACTGTGCAGCTGGCCCAAGTACCACGCAGCTGGCATGAAGAAGACTGCTCAAACTCAAGTGCTGAGTACAGTACAAAGCTGTGGAGTGTGTCATTCTCTGCTGCCTGCCAAGTTTCCCCAGGGACCACTTTACTTTTGAATACTTCTGTGCATTTTAGCTTCTTCGTCCACTATTTTTTCTGACTTTCCTCCCATCCTCCTTGTCTCAGAATAGGAATTCCTGGGTGTTGGGGATAATCAGAACTCTGAGAAGTGGGAGGCCATGAGGGATGGAAATGAACAGGGCCTGGATAAAGTGTACTCCCTGCGCACTTGGACTGCAATTGAGCCTGCTCAAGGTTTAGCCAGGTAATAGCAATCATCCAGAGAGGTTATGTTTAGAGCTATATCCTAAAAGCTTCTAGCGTATCAATGAAGGATTGCCTTCACTACCCAACTATCATATTCTCATTGATATTTTATAGATATGGGGAATTAAATTCCATGACTACTGATTGATTCAGGACTTTGAAATCATTCACTTTGACTACATGCTGTTTCTTTGAGTCTACATAATTATGGAATTCTCAAAATGGCATTCTGAAAAACTCAGTCTTATTAATTTTTGATTGTAGGAAAAGGAAAGAAAAGAGACAGAGAGATGAGATGGAGACAGAGAGGAGGACAGAGCAATCACTCTTTTAGTCATCTGTGGGGAACAATGGATGAGAAGATGTAATTCTCTCAGTGCTGAACAGGAAGGGAGATATTAGGTGACAATGGGTGGGGATAGCATCCTGTTATTTCTTTTCAGTGTTCATTTTCCTGCAGATGACTTTCTTCTCTCTTTCATTTCTCTTGCTGAGAACTATTCTGTGTGCCCATCACCTTTGACACTTCTTTTGAGAACATTCCTTTAATTCCCTATGGCTCTTTTCAGGATACTAAATAACTAAAATAACTTTACTCCATATTTTCTATTCAGTAATACTTTAAGAAATAATGTTTGATTATTTAATGGGAGCACTACCACACTGTGGAATGGCTGTCCCTAAGGAAGGAGGCACTCTTCATTTGCACCATGCAAACTTTCTCTTTTGTGTCCAATTTATTTTTCTCCACTCTTATTCCCACTGAGTGTAATTTTCTACTGTTATTCTATTTACCACTTAACCTTCCTCAGATTTATATTGGATCCTTCACTTGAAAAGGTGCATAATAAGTAACACTAAAACTGGCAGATTTCTGGGGCCTAATGTGGTAATTAGGGCATTCATAGAGAGACAGAAAAAAGACCATTTTTCTTCTGTCCCCTTGGGATACTTTTGAACTCTAAAGCAGAAGATGCCTAATCTTTAAAAAGAATCATTGTAATTTTCCCACCCTCCTGTGGTCAGGATGTATTGTATGACAGAAAAACAACAACAACAACAACAACAACAAAAGAGTCATTGCAATATTTCCCAGTTTAACAGTATTTTAAAAATCCCAACTAATGACCTTCTCCACAGTGAAATTGGTATTTTTATCGCTGCTTTGAACAGTGATATTCATAATTAGAAATGAATTTTTAAATAAATATTTTAGAGAAGAAACCCCCAACTCATGGGTGACTTGTACAGATGTTCTTGATGTAAGTTTACATTTTTTCAATTCACATTTTTAAAAGACGGTGCTCAGTCAGAAAAGGAATATTGCAATGAGGAGGAAGCTTTAAATAAACTGCAATATTGTCAACATAACTCAGTACAGAGTGTGGGATGCTTAATTTAATATTTAAAATACAAATATTAATGTTCAACATCATCATGAAAATAATTACATGAAATCATCAAGCTGTCACTATGAGAACAAGTTGCATTGGCTGCTGTAATTATTGAGTAAGTAATTCCACAACCTTTTACTGTTCTCTGCCTTAAACTTTTTCATATTATCTTTTAATTAAGAATTTCATCTTCATGCTGGTAATTGAGAGCACCGTTCTGGGCACTGGGCAGTAACTGGAAGCTCAGAACAGCTCTAACATAGAGTGTTCTACTGAAAATGTAAATAGCTGTGCAATCAGGCTATGTCCTTGTGTTTTGAAAGTTTAGAAGGCAACTAATGACTCCACTCTCCTCCTCAGCGGATGAATTGGAAGTCCACTGCCATAATTAAGCTATAGAGATTCCATTTTAATGACACACTAGGGGATAAGTAAGTTTAACTTGGCTTACTGACTGGGAGTGGAATGGGTTTTGGCTGGCATATGGAAACAATATTTCAAAGATGGAGAAGGCAACAAAAAAGTACCAATAATGATAAAATAATTGTAAGATAACTTTTTGTGTATTTGAGTCCTGCCTGTGCTTATTTAAAAGTATAGTGATTAACATGATTATTCTGGCTTGGCCAATTCTTAATTAAAGGACAGCCTTTTCTTTTAAAAATAATTAAATAAACATATAATGTTCTATTTTTCATTTTGTAATTAGATTTGTTAATCACTACAATTTTTTTGTCCCTCTCTTTGAAATATTAAAAAACAAGCATTTTCTTTTTCTTTTTCCAGGGTTAAAAATCTGTATGTGATAAACTCATATATCCTTCCTGATTTATGTTATTAATCCAAAAATAATCCTAGGTACCATAATAAAATTTGTAATCATAAAAACTCCAGCTTAAAATGAATATGTATTAGATAGTCTCTTAGTTAATGGTGTGTAAACCAAAAATCAGCGGAGGTGTCATATCTCAGAGGTAGAAGGTTGACATCAGGTTCAATCCCATTTATATTCTCTGTAAATGTTCAGTAAAGAGGTAATAAATATAGCATTTGTTGTCTCAGTGTTACACAGAATGTGTTTACTGACTTATATGTGTGTTTACATGATTTATTTCAGAAAAATATTAAACAGCAAGAAATCATATTTGGAAATACAATGAAAGACCTGTGAAAATAAACAAGAAATCCAGTTGATTTACATGAAGGATCCTAGGAAAGCCCCCAATGTGATATGGGATTTGTATACGGCGTCTGTCAATATCCTTCAGGTCTCCGTAGTTATATAGTTACGATCACCATTCAGCCACCTGAGCATCATCAAACAATCTCGAGAAACATCAAAGATCAGTAAGACTACAGGGATACATAATTTTCTATATGCCAAATGTTTGACACCATCTCCATAAAAAAGGCTATAGATGAATTCAGAACAAGATCATGAGATGGCAAGCGGACAGTGCATCAAGAAAATAAAAGCTTGCCATCCATCACAGTTGCGTAGCTTAAGATGATGGTCGTTGTTATTGTGTAGCTAACTAGCTAGCGTATAGTGCTTCTGTCCTTACTGTGCTTTTTACCACCACCTCCTGCATGATCTGGATACTCATCTGGATACTCAAGTAAGACATGGCTACAATAGATTTCTTCCCAGCGCACTCACTGCTCTGAAGAATGGGGAAATTTTTTTTAACTCTTTCAAGACTCATTCACCGCGAACTCTTTTGTCAGTAGCAAGACAAAAGCAGCACTTGCTTTATCACTCACCTGTCTAACAAAAGTAGCTGTACCGGATATACCAGAAGTTGGGGCTGCCTGTAGCAAGTTGCCAATGGAGAAGCAAATTAAGCTGGTAAAAACCCAAATGGTTTCCAAGTGAGGCCATAGACTATATGCTACAGCATTTATAAAGTGTTGTCCCATCTACCACTGTATGGTTCTGGACACCAGACTGGGTTGAGATGGAAATGAAAAAAGAACAGCCAAATGATGGTTGCTATCAGACCTGCGCAGAGCAGAAGCAGGAGGACAGAGGGCTTGCCCAGAGAAGAGAATCCTTAGGCTGGGGCTTCTTTGTGACAAGCTGGAGACCTATGACAGAGTAGGCTTCTGGGAGGATATCAGGATGACTCTAGCTAAGACTCCTAGTAGCAGGGCACATGGAGACTGAATATTCCACCCTCTAACCAGCCAGAACTCCTAGTGGAAGGAGGAGAATACCAACATACCCAAAAACTTCAACACAAAATTTAATTCTGTCAACATAGACAGATCCAAGATACCCAGGTTAAAAAAAAAATAATAATAAAGCAGAGATTGAGGATATGTCCAACCAATGACTGGCCCAACCTGAGACCCACTCCGTGGGAGACAACCAACCTCTCACACTATTAACATCCTGCTATGCTTGCAGATAGGAGAGCTCTGATTGGCCCCACCCAGCAGCTGATAGGAACAGATGCAGAGATCCAAACATTGGGTAGAGCGCAGGGAGTCTTGTGGAAGAGTGGCAGGAAGGATAGAAAGACTCACAGGGTAAATGAGGTCCACATGAAGACCAACAAAGCCAGCTGACTAGGGCCTAGGGTGGCCTGTGAAGAATGAAGTTCCAACCAAGGACCATGCATGGGCTAGACCTAGGCCCCCTACACAAATATAATCAGTGGGCCTCTCGGTCCTTATATGGGTGCGCTACTAAGGGGAATGCAGGATCACTCTGACATGGACTCTGTTGCGTGCTTTTGCATCACTTTCCCCCAATGGGGCTACGTTGCCATGCCACAGGGGAAGAGGGTGAGCTCAGTACTTATGTGACTTGATATGCTGGGTGAGTGGGTAGGTGGAGGCTCCCCTTCTGTGAGGAGTAAGGGAGGGAGGATAGGGGAAATAGGGAGTGAAAGACAGACCAGGAAGAGAGAATGTAGGGGGCTACTGGGACATAAAGTGAATAATTAATAAAAAAAAAAGAGAGAGAGAGAAAAGAAAAAGAAAAAGACTGGACCCAGTGGGTGCAGATGTATCAAGTATATAGCAACATAGTTCCTCAACATTTTTATTATATACCGCAAAGGAAGAAAAAGCAAGTCTCAGAAGAAGGTCTCTGTAGGCAAGCAACCTCAGACTGTAAATGTCTAAGAGGAATAAGCCCCAGTTAATAGGTTTTGCACACCCTGCCAGTGTCCAAACCTGGGTCATAGGCAGGCTTTGCCAATTGGCACAAATATGATCTGTTGGTCTTTGTCAATAATGTACATTCACTATGTACTTATTCCTCTTCTTACACATTTGGTTAAGGTTTCTTCCACTCTCTAAAAACATGATTTAGCCAGTTATTTAAAGAAAATGGCTGGACACCAGAATCATCAAGGAGATGTTTTTAAATTACCAATTCTCAGGCATCAACCTCAAAGCCTCTGTTTGATAGAGGTGTGTCCCTAGCAGTATTTTCAGTTTCCACATATAATTGGAATATGCACTGGAGTAAACAACCACAGGGGGAAAAAAATAAAAGGAAACTCCCTGTATGCATTGTTCCAGCCCTTTTGGGTAAATAAGTTTTAATATTCATGTAATTTACAAATATGATTTCTAATTTAATGGTTTTAATATGCTAAGCTCTCAAAGGCAAAATTTGGGTTACAATTTTGAACTAAATAATTAAATTATTGTGCATATGCTTAGTTGGTTATATTTTTATGTTTAACTGCAATAAAAGCTGTTCATCATTTTGTGTACCCTGCATTCTCACAGCACTACAAATAACCTCTAGAGAGGTAGCATCCTTTTACGACAAAAGCTCTATTTTAGAGATGTTATGCAATCCTCCGGTGCATAGTGCTTGGCATGCACCACATACTCAGTCATGTCAGGTTTCACCTGCCCTCTCTAGCAGGGAATTGCAAGAACGAATGTTGTATTTTGAACTTTGTCACTTACAAAAAGCATGACATACAGAAAAGAGAAGTTGTGACATTAGAGATGGTCAAACCCAAACAAATATGACATTATCAGCAGGACAGATGAAATATGTCTTTTTCTCCAGTACATGTTACTTTGACATTCATCATTAATTTGAGCTAGAAATATAAAAATATCAAACAAAAAGACATGATATGGAGGAGCAGTATCACTGAAGTTTATGTCCAAATTTTATTAGTGAGAGAAGAAATAAAAAAAGAACTATATGCTCCTGACTAAACATAAATAAATAAGCCTAAAGTCCATTTGCCCACTAGATTTCTGATAAGGGTACAAGTTTTGAAAGAAAACTTAAATAAGAAAATAGCATTGTGTTCATTTCTATTAATGTTTCAAAATACCTAGTGCATAGTCTAGCCATAGCGATTAGACTACCTCCTCTTTTGTTTACTGACTTTCTCCACCTGTGTGTGGTAAGCTCTATGGCAGAACTTGCCTTCCTCACTTTGTGTGTATGGTGCTTTGGGCAGCACTGATCACAGAACATGAAGTCATCATTTATTGAAAGAAATAAAGAGGAGGGAGTATCATTCTGATGTTCATGTTCACTGCTTTTAAACATGACACTTAAAGTGGCCTAAAATAATAATAGTTTGAACTCCAAAGTCAGGATTCATAGTAAAGAATACATCATATTTAGATATGGCTGGATTTTATTCCAAATCTCTCTTTCTGATAATAAATTGTTAGCTATTTGATTTTTATAAACATTAAGTTCTATTAGAAGATAAGAAAAGATAGTCTCTACTGCCCATAATCCTACAAAAGGAAAGTTAAGAAAGAAATAAGGAAAAGAAGGAAGAATAGAAGGAGGAAGAGTTCTCAGCCTTTCATGTGAGTGACACTAGCACCATACTTCACAATGGATTAACTGAAACAAATGTGTTACTATTTAACATGGATGCAACATGTCACATGTTGCCTTGGTAGACATGTTGCCTGAGCAGATGAGTATCTTCATGAAGGATGTCTTAAATGGATCTGACATGAAAATACCACAAACAGACAGAGAGGGTATTATTGCATTTAAGAAAGTTTTAGATTGTTTCCAGAAAGAAATAGAAAATTTTGGGGGAACTGCGGATTCAGTGTGATGTGTTGGGCATTAATAGGGAAGAAAAGTCTGATGAGGTAGTCAGGAAAAAGTATCTGTAAAACTGACTCTTAAGCTCTTTCCCTGACTTTGTCCCTTTTTGTTAGTGACATTTTTCATCTGACATCATATCTGTCCATATTTCTTACAATTTCTTAGAATCTAATCAAATGTGTTGGTATTTTTTCTAATTGGCATCTTTTAAAAAATGTTTTATTAATTTATTCATATTACGTATCAATTGTTAGCCCATCACTTGTATCTGCTCATTCCTCCGTCCCTCCCGCTTTCCCGCTACTCCCCTCCCCTATGTCTGTGACTGAGGGGGACCTTCTCCCATTGTATATGCTCATAGGGTATCAAGTCTCTTCTTGGTAACCTGCTGTTCTTCCTCTGAGTGCCACCACATCTCCCCCTCTAGGGGACATGGTCAAATGTGAGGCACCAGAGTACGTGAGAAAGTCATATCCCACTCTCCACTCAACTGTGGAGAATGTTCTGACCATTGGCTAGATCTGGGTAGGGGTTTAAAGTTTACCGCCTGTATTGTCCTTGGCTGGTGCCTTAGTTTGAGCGGGACCCCTGGGCCGAAATCTGTCTATCATAATGTTCTACTTGTAGGTTTCTAGGACCCTCTGGATCCTTCTACTTTGCTATTTTCCCATGCTTCTCTCATCTAGAGTCCCAATAGGATGTCCTCCCCTCTGTCCCAGTTTCCTGGTAAGTGAAGGCTTTCGTGGGACATGCCCCTTGGGCTAGTATGCAGATATAAGTGAGTATATACCATTTGATTCTTTCTGCTTCTGGGTTAACTCACTCATTATGATCATTTCTAGTTCAATCCATTTGTCCACAAATTTCAGGAATTCCTTGTTTTTAATAGTTGAGTAGTATATCATAGTGTAAGTGTACCACAGTTTCTTTATCCATTCTTCTACTGTAGTTCTTGAAGTTCTAGCTAGAATTGATTGGCATCTTAACAGACAATCACTGTTCATGCCCTTATTAAGCAATCTTTTATTTTCAGCACAAATGCATCATCCATGCTACTGCAGACATTGCTCTTGTTAATGTGGTTCTTTTTACAGTGCAACCAAGAATAAGTGTTTATTCTTTCTCACTGGTAACATTCCTTAGCACAGTACAATGCGTTCTACATGTGCAGTGGTGATCCATGAACACAGAGTAGGCTTGTCCCTTGTACCTCTCTTCAATCATAACATCTACATATTTCTTCTAGATGATAAACTCTGAAAACTCCCAAAGAAGACTTGAAGGCCTCCTTCTTTGAGATGTACCAAGAGAATCATGCATTCCTCTCTTATGTCCTTCACTGTTGTATGTGTCATAGCTTAACAATAACATTTATATATGTCCCTGTAAAAGTACCTAATCATATAGATTCCACAGGTCTGCCTAAATGAAAAATGTTGATCATGAGCTAATGTAGGCAAATATTAGAATGGTGCTTTAATAAATAATAATTTTTCAAAACTATTCTGTAGGTTTTTTTCCCTGAGAGTTCTTCTGTCACAGGCCATAAACTAACAGGACCTAGAAATCATTTCTTTTAGTTTAGGTTTCCAGTATAGATATTACCAACTACACAACTCAGTTTCAATTTTCATTTGTACTTAATCTCTACTATTTTAATTATTTGGTGCTACCATGTGCACCAAGTATCTCAAGAGAGACTCTAGAAGCAAGTAACATATCTTGAGAAATTATTAATACGTAAAACACTAGAAAATAGGCTGTTTACAAATCAAATGTTCAATGACAAATGAATTTCTTAGACAATTTAATGATTTCAAGACTGAGGACAAGAGAAACTGGAAAGCTCCAGAGACAGAGTGCTAAAATCTTAGTCCATTCTGAAGTGCTTAAACAGTCACCTTAAGCAGGTGATAGTGGCTGATGTTGATATGGAGGAGAGCAGGCTCTGCTGTGCTCTCGCAGCTAGGCATTTCTGCAGGGTCTCTGCAAAACCTGAGTCTGAAGTTTCTTTACAGCAGATTTAGGCTACAAATGCACAAGTCAGATATAGAAGCTTGAGGGTGTGGATTTCAGGCCAAATAGAGGGCAAAACTGAAAATTGAAAGGGGGCAAGCAACTCTCAGCTGTATTTCTGCTCCTAGTGAAGAAGTCTCCAGGATATACAGTCAGCTCTGCTTTTATGTTTAAGGAGAATTAACTTTTTTTTCACTGTAATGATGAAGCACTGTGGTTTGAACCGATCTTCATCCTTGCTCAGGACTGCTCTCTTCGAGTGCCAGTTTGTAGCACAGAAAAAGTCTGAGGAGGCTTTGTGAAGGTCTGCCTGACAGGCAAGACAACATTACCTCTCATGTTAATAGGGAGCCTTAGAAGTCTGTGAGCAAAAAGTACTCAATAGTCCCCCCACTGCCGCCCCGACTGTTTATGGGTAATGATTTGCACACAAAGGGAAAAAAGCCAGTATGGAAAATGGCCAGTTCCATAGCGATTGTCCTAATCCAGGCAGAGACCTGCGATAAGAAGATGTGACGGGAGTATAAAGGCGGAATCTAGGCTCATAGCCCTGATACTAGCCTCTCTCTCATCCCTCAGCTGACTCAAACTAGCTTCATTTTCTGCTCAGGTTGAGTTAATGGCTCCCATTTCTCTTATTTCTGATCTAATCAAAGGCTTTATGTAAGTGATCTCATTAAAGGATGACATGTCTCACCAACTGAACCTTGCCATTTTGTGCAATAATTACAGCACACAAGGAAAGGTTAATCTGCTTGTATCTAATTGGATAAACAGAACATTTTCAACATCCGAACTGAGTATTCCTCAGTATTTCTTATATGTCCCCCGACAAGGACAATTCCATGATTTCAGGAAGAGTCGTCTTAGCACTCAAACGCTAAAACATTACCGTGTAGAATAAGTATTTAACATTTCCAACCTCAAGACAGGCTACCCGGCTATGATATATACCTGACGTTATGAGGGTGCGCTGACTGCAGACTTTGCATGCTGTTACACAGACAACAAGGGAAGACAAATGTGTGCCACTGTTTGGTGATAGAGCATAATTGCATGGCTTTTTCCCTCTAGGGTGTTAAATTAAACAGCAATGGTTAATCTATGGTTCATCTTCATCTGTTTTTAGATATTAATAACAATTATTATGGGTGATTCTCTTTCATGTGAAATTAAAAGCTTTCATAGAATCATCATTTGACTCTGAAATGACTCACATTACTCCCAGGACAGAGAGAAAATCCATTATGGATGTGTGCCAGGGCACATTGGATTGTCAGTTCGTTTTCTGAGTTTTAGAGGGATATTATTTTTAATTTTGAAGTCCTTTCATTCGCCGCCCACACACCAATCCCTGTCTTGAGCCTTTTGAAAATGAGTCCTGCAGTCAGCAAAGTCAAGCAGAGTCAATTCATCCTCAAACAAGCACCCCAAATGTAGCATCCCCCACAGAGGATTGCGGGGGTACACAGAGCCCAGGAGGGAGACACTGGACCTAACTTGCTTTGATCACTGGTGTATTAGTTGGCTCTGCCGAACTCAGGTTTGAAATACCAGCTTCTTTTCTGTGTGTTTTTCTCAAGTCTGCCGTCACACTCAAATGAAAGAAAATCTCTCACTACAAATGAGTCCGATGTGGCTACTCAAATTTTGTTTTCATCATTTCCTCAATATTTTCCTGAAATCTCAACAAATGCCAGTTGAGCTGGTGATTTTCCTGAGAGAATTTACATATCTTAATGGCAGAACTTCATCTGTTAATTAAAAATAAGCCTCAAAAATGTAGTCAGTTTTAATATGAAGCAGTGAAAAATCATAAGCTCAAAGGATTGTTGTCAGCTGTGCTTTTGTGACTTATTTCCATTAATGCTATGATCAGGAGAGTTTTGAAAGTACATACCATGTCGTGAGGGCCTGGAAGCCGAGTCCTTTGTTTTCTGTTCTGTTTCACTTGCTAACCTTTCTCTTATTCGAATGACATGTGTTAAAACATCTTATTAAGCAAAATCTCTCAACTTACTTGAAAGATCAGCCTCGAACACTGCACATTATTTTGAAGGGCCTTCTTACTCTGATACTTTTGTTACCTAGCTCATTTTATCCAACATTGCTCACAAAACCCTCCAGGTTCTTGAATTTGAACTTTAAGATTTCAACTTTCCTTAAAGCCCTCGGAGAGCCGCATCAGTTCAATTACTGCTCGCTTCCCACTGTTCCCTCACCGCGGCCATTCGTCTTCATTGCCTACGTGTTGTGTAACATGCATAATGCATATAAAGTCTGCACTCTGTCTCCTTTGTTAGAAAGCAGCTTAGTGAATTTCACTGACTGGATACTGGAAGCATTTGCTTGATGGCCTGTCCCTGCTGCCATTGTGTTCCGGTATCAGTCTCCTGTCACCAAAAAGCCTTCTCACAACCATTCACATCCTGTTACATCATCAGCCGTTCTCTGATGTCATGAGATTCACCCCTAGCACAGGGTGTTGTAAGACGTTCGCGTTCCTATTTCAGTTGCTTATTTGGTATTTGTCTGGTGATTTTGAGCTCAGTGGCTAAGAATTCAGCCCGTTAGTGCCTACAATTTTTAAATGGTCTTGTTGATTCCCTTTTATATAGAAGAAATGCAGTGCATTTTTATCATAATTAACATATATATATATGGCCTCATTTTTCAGTGAAAGTGATTGGATATGAAACATCATTCCTAAAAATATATCATCTGGTAAATAATTGTGCCAGTACAAACCTATGTAGTTTGCTATAGTCATCAGTAGTAACACTGTAATTACTTCCTTCAACAATCAGGAGAATCTAGGTTTACATCTCCAATCTGTCTGTTTATTAGTTGAGAATCTTTAAAAAGAGTGACTTCTCCCTTTGAAGTTCAAGCAGTGAAGTGTAATAGTATTTTTTTTTCTTGGAATTTATGTGAAGAAAGCCCTCTTCCCAAGAGTTATCAACCCTCCTAGAGTATCAGACATTTTGTCAGTTTCAGTACCAACTATTTTGTATCACAAACATCTCCTGAATCTGGACTAACTTAAAAGGTAGAGCACTCTAACTACATAGAGGGAGCACTCAGTGAGTGTTGTTGCCTCACTCAAGTGCACGGCCCTAACATGCAGCACCTATGCTCCCTGTATAACAAATCCCTCCTTAAGCCCCCTCATTCCTTACTTAAACCTAGAGTACAAAAGACGCTAGAGTTGCCATATGCCTTGAGTTGTGTTAAAAGTAGGATTCATGAATTTCAAATGCTGTCTTCACTCACAGGTGAGTTGCGAAGACTTAAAGGTCTCAAGTTTGTTTCCAAGGATCCCCATCAAGGAAGCTGTGGCAGATCCAACAGGTCCTTTTGACTACAGACTCTGTCAGTGTTGCCCAGTGGTGACCACACTTACGTTGAGCTAGTCATGACACTTCTGTCCACAAACACATGCAGACAACTGGCATGTGTTGGATCAATATCCTCTACTCGTTCATGATGTTTGCATGAGCTTCCACCACTACTTGAAGAAGCTGAAGAGCTTTAGGATCTATGTCCTAAGTCTGAGGAGTTGGTTCGCTGGATGCAGGTCTAGAACAAATACATCCACTTTAATTTTGGCCGGGACTGGGAGATCCTGGTCTCTTCTCTATGTACAACAGAGCCTTTCCCACACCTGTTGAAAAGGACTAAATTGTCCTTCTGCCATCCCTCTTCCCTGCCTCCATGGACTGAAATCCCCTGAAACCATGAGCCAAGATGCACCCCCACCTCCTATAGTAATTTTTTCAGATATTTTATCAAAATATTGAGAAAAGTAATTAGTACAGCCATAGAAACTTTTCAACATGCCTTTCAATGCCTTGTACGTTCTGCCCCAAACCCAGAAGTGATTTCAGTAATAGTAAAATTTGCAACTGAAAGAAAAGTTTTGATTAAGTAAGACAACTAGCTATATGCAAGGAAATAATTGTACATCTGTTTTTATAAACTCGCTTTGAAGCAGGCTAGTTTTTAGGCAGCAAGTTCAAAATCATTAGAATGATTCTCAAGACCCCTCGGGCATCACTCTTTGTTGTAACTCACTCACTACTATCACATCCTACCCTTTATGCTCAGCGAATGCCCATTGATGAGGGAAAAGTTAGGAAAATTTCAAATGTAAGCAGTTTCAAGCCTCTGTGATTGTTCATGCTTCTGTTTTTGACTGGGTCGTGTCCTCTGCAGTGTAAGCTGTTTGCATCCTTTCAGAAGGAAGACAGGAAGGACTCAGCACCCCACTCATCTCTATGCTTTTTATGTCTTGCACTATGTTAGGTGAGTAATAAACTCTCAGCACACACATCCTGAGTTCAATTAAACTGTCTATGGTCACGGAGCAATGACAGAACTAAGAGAAATTCTACATCTGTGTGCTGATTGGCCTACATTTCAACTTGCTTCCAATCCTCTAACAGCATGTGAAAAATTAACTCTGAACTTGGTTTTACATTTGTTACTGAAAAGAATTATAGCAACTGCTAGAACCATTACATGGGAGAAAAACATTTCAGTGCAGAAAGCCAAAAGATCTTAATAACCTAAGTATAATTTTTCCAATTATTTGATGATATTTTGAAATATATGTACTATAAAATTTTATTACCTTAAAAGGAATACAGAACATACATTTTAAACTGTGTATTTCAATCCATACTATAATTCTTGGAATTGCTTTAAAAGCTCATAATATTGAATCCTATTTTAATTTCTGTTCCTCATATTAAGTACCAAATATTTGTTATCATCATACTTTTTTTAGATGAAGTTACATTCTGCACAATGTAACTCTAATTTCCTTTTTTCATTTCCTATCTTCAATCAATAGAATCAAGCCACTACACTACTGTCCATCAGTGAGATATATGAACTAATTAAACCTGGATAAGCAGCCAGTTATGTGTATGTACAAGCCAAAAAAATGAAAATTAATTAACAATGTGATACAAGAACTGTGCCATTACCTCCTAGAGGTTTGGATTATTGCTCACTATTTGTCCTGTACATCATCCCTAGACTTCAATCAAACAAATTTCTGGTAGTGAATGTAAGAAAATATCTAATAATGAGGCACAAGAGCTTTCCTATTTTCAGCACCCCAAATTCAGCTATCTGACTCATTCAGATAAAGGGTGTGAACCAAATTATGTACACTGTGTTGTGGATCTATATATAGTATTATTCATTATTTGGAAAAATTTTGGTTCCTTGTAAACTATTCTAAATGTTAGATATACCTGAGAGACTTGAGTCATGAGAGAAATGAATAGGAAGTTTCTTCAGTCATGTCTCTACTAGCTGCATTTGTGGAACTATGGACACCAAGCAAACCAGCATGACTGCTAAAATCTTTGTATCTTTGATTATAAAATACTCATCTAGTAACTGTTAAGTCTCAAGTGTTTCTTATGTCCTCTGGACACAGAAGTGAATGGAAGAGACTAGCTGGGAGACAATGGAATGTGAGATGATTGCGCAGTGCTGGGAATGCTGACAGAGGTAAGTGCAGACTGCCAGGGAAGCAGAGGAAATGCCTGCCCAATTCATTTAGCAAGCATTCACTGAAACCCCCAAAGTGACAGGCCTTTGTTCAGGGTGTTTAATTCATATGCTAAAAATACTAAATTAGAAAGTACAAAGCTTCTAATGTTTGCCACAGGATTTACTTCCCATTTGTATCCAACTGATGTTGCTTCAGTCAGCAGTTCTGAAATACTGAAAAGGAATGCTTTGTAGCTGCCATGTTAATGCTAATTTAAGCAAGTTTCAGAACTCCAATGTGCAGAAAACGGGGGTGGGGGGGAAGGGTAAAGGAGAAGTGGGGCCTTAACTGATAATTGTTCTGCACATGCTCCTACTGGTGTTTTCTAGAATAAACAAACATCCCTATTAAAATGAAATGTCATATAAGATATGTTAGTATTGAATTTGAAATACTTGTGTTCGTGATAATTTAGAGCTCCCTTCAGGAGAGGAAAAAGCCTCTTTACATGGGTACCTTTTAATAACACTCAAATACTGAAAGTGAGGTCCACTCTTGAGGAACACTGGGCCCTTGGTAGGGGTGGGATAGGTACACAAGCATACAGGAATATTTAAAACAACTTAAAAAGTAACAAGTACAGGCTACAAATCCTAGATTATCCCTTTAAAATTTCAGTCACCCACTTGCGTATCCTATTCTAGTTCTTGTCAAGTGTTTCCATCAGAGCCTTAATGATCACCCTCTGAAAGTATCACTCTGAAATGCTGGAGACTCTAGTCAGCAATTGAAAGCAGGGTCTTTAAAGAGGTGATTACATCCAACAGGGCCTCAAAGGGCAGGCTCAAATCCATGCTGATAATGTCCTTATCAGAAGAAGCTGGACACTTTGAGTGACACTTGGGATGCAGGCACTGAGAAAGGACCTGGCGAGACACAAAGAAGATGGCTATCTGGCAGCCAAAGAGAAAGTTCTCTGAAGAAACCAAATCTACAAACAGTCTCTTCTTGGCCTCCTTGTTCTAAACCTGAGAGAGTGCATTTCCAGTGTGGAAGTCTATCATGTTTTGTTCTGGCAGCTTCAGAGGATTATTGTCAAATTCCTTCAACATAGTGCTGTTGCAACCTAGTGGACAAGTGACACTTTAAGGTAATGTGCCCTTGAACACACCATACTTATCTGAGCCAGGCTTCTGGTGACATCTGATTAAGAGCAAAACCTGGGGAGATACTAAAATTACTATGAATGAGTTCTTAAGGTTTTTGTTTATAATGATTTACAACAATTTTATTAGGATTTTAAGACTAGAATTTCTTTGTTAGGCTTAAGCCTGCCATCCTTATTGAAATGTTTTCTGGTGAAAATGTATTAATAATTATAATTAAGTTGTAAGGTTATACACCAGTTATCAGAAACTTCTGAGAGTAAACTGATGAGATACACTCCAAAGAACAAGAGTAGAAAGGCAACAGGCTGCGGTGGTACATCATAGGTGAGGACCAGGTATTAAAGGAAATGAAAAGGTTAGCCAAGGACTATAGTGTGAATTTTGGCAGCTTGATTGGTTTTAATGAGATAACTATCTGGGCACATTGCTCAATAATGGAACACTTGAGTCCAATAAGAAATATAAGGAGGAAAGTGAAAATTCATTATCTGAGATGAGAAATCCCACTTTTATCATGAATTACTAAACTTTCTTATTTCTTTGGCAAAACACCATCAGTTACTGAAAGGTAAGGCATCAGGGATAAAAGGATGGGTAAGTAGTTATGGGAAGGTATTGTTCATGCAGAGAACCTAGATGCAGTTCTTAGGACGCTCTTGGCCGCTCAAAAACTTTTTTCATACCAGTTTCAGGAGGTTGAATGTCTTGCCCTGGCCTCTGCAGGCACACATTCACAAAGGCAAAATACTCATACACAGAAATGAAAACAAATAAACATTTTAAAACAAAAACACAAAGTAAAGCACAACTCGCCTGTGTCCCTCAAGTTAAAGGTAGAGCTGTGGTGTACTTCTGAACATTTGGAATGATATAAAATAGTTCAGGCTTAGTCTGCTTTTTTTTTTTTTTTTTTTTTTTTTTTTTTTTTTTTTTTTTTTTTTTGTCCTAGTTAAGTGCATTGCATCTATTGCTTTATATACAAGTAATTAAAATACCACAATGTTTGGTGCAGAAAAGCCCATTCTGGAAACTGTAAGAAGCTCTCCATGACTAAATAAGAGCTAATGAGTTCCACAATAAAAGCTTAACTGAAAGATAAAGGCATTGGTCAAATACAAACACAGAAGTACACACAGTGAATAGATTTCTCTTTAGGCTTAGAGACAAAGATACACGTTACTGAGGAGGTCATCTGAAAATGACCCTCTTTCATGTTATATGCTGGTCACCTGGGCATTCCTTCACTTGAGGACTTAGCCAAGGTAAATCTGACCTCACCTAATGATCGTTCTCATCTATTCTCTATTGACAAACCATCAGCAAAGTTAGAAAAGAAACATTGTGTCCATTATATTGGTTTCCTATCATTCAATTCCTTCTTATGTCAACCCAGAAGCAACTCAGGGAAATCCAATATGTGCCCCTTTGCTAAGCTGTTCTCAGCGTTGCTGCTGGATAAACTCAAGGTAATCTTGACCTTCATCTAGAACATCATGGACTTCGAGATAATCACCCATTCTGTTAAGTCTCCTATTTAACTACCTTTTGTCTGTTCTGTAATATAATTAGGAGAGTAAACACCTCCCCCACCCCCTAGCCCCACCCCACCCCCATGCCAAAAAAGAAAAAAATAACTACTTGAAGCATTTGGTCCCCTACTCTTGAGGAATGGAATCCAGGCACCATCTGTGAGTGGTAGCTGATTTGACAAATAGTATCCATCCAAATATAGCTTACTAGATCCAAAGAATACTGACTCTGATATGGAGATGCTAAGTAGCTTAGCAAATATCAAATTGTGCCATTTAGATTAATCTGGCAATCAACCATATAGAAGCAAAGTTAGAGACAATCAAACTTCAGAGTAGGGTGGATAACACAGAATTGCAGAAAGGCACACAGGAGATAGCATGCAAGTCCACAAAGAGCAGCTATAAAGTAGGAGTGAGAGAGCCACACCCATGGAAAGAAAAGAGATGTCAAGGCTGAGGAAATGTTCCAGGCTCATTTTGGACTGTCCACAAACAAGTCCATTCTCTTTGCATTTTGTGCAGCTTCCTTAATGCCATAAACTAAGGTTTACTGATCATCCAAGCTGAGGTTAAATTAACACAGAAAACCCACACAAGTTCTTTGAGATGTCCACAAGATTCCTTTAATTGGAACTAAATTCATACTCACAGTTTCTCTTTTCCCTTTAGATCTTTATATATATATATATATATATATACACACACACACACACAGGATCTGCAATCACATACCACTTATATAACTTTAAGCTGTCCACCCATATTGAGGACATTTGCATTTTAACTTCAGTATGTCTTCTAGCTTTCACTATGCCCTTATACACATATGAGAGAGGGAAAGAGAGAGAGAGACAGACAGACAGAGAGAGAGAGAGAGAGAGAGAGAGAGAGAGAGAGGCATGTAATTGCCAACATTTTTAAAACTATGAGAAAAATGGACTCTAGTTCTCTCTTTTGAATCCATATACATAGCTATATATAATACAGTCATATATTTCATCCCCACAAAAATCTTGGTTTGGCAAACTCACTACAAAATCAAATGCATGTGAATCTTATTCATTTCCACTTTGTTATAGTTGTCCTCATGGGATAATATTAATGTTTAATGTAATACTAATTGAATTACAGCAGTACACTTATGATTCCAGGCACTATATAGGTGAGTAAAGGCCTAAAATAGTGCCTTTTAGTCATTAAATGTTACCTCAGAATATTCCAGACATAGTTACTTCTTACATAGTATATAATTACAGTGAATATAAGCTAGACTATGTTCAATGTAATGAAGTAACTATGTGATTATAATCAAGGAGCCATTGGCCTCTCTTCATATGTTATTGCTCTTGAGAGTACATAATAATGAAACTTACCTCATTGTGAGATAAAACAATTAGGATAAATACATATCAATCACATAGCAATATTACTTTCCCATAGTGTTCAGTAAATCACACTCAGTAAATTATTATTGCATACTCTCACCTCTCACATTAAGCAGATATAAACATTTCCAATTAGTCACATAAGTATGTTGTATTACAAGTATTCTTTAAAATATTTCAGTATTAAAGTTCTTTCTGAACCCTAAACAATGTAGAGAAGAGATTTAGCTACAAAAGAGGATTACTTCACATGGAAAGGGCTGAAAAGATGCAAAAGCTCATAGTTGTTGACACATA
The DNA here is from genome assembly GCF_903995435.1 of Acomys russatus. NCBI lineage: Eukaryota > Metazoa > Chordata > Mammalia > Rodentia > Muridae > Acomys > Acomys russatus. The sequence continues at coordinate 42,506,167 of NC_067160.1, read as the reverse complement.
GGGAAGACTTCATGAAACATCCCTCAGGGAAAGGGTGAATTAAACTAAAATAAGGCAGTACAATATGATCACCATCCCCTTCTGGTGAACACACAGGTGGAAGATAAGATGTGAGGACGTGACCCTAGTATTCCAACAGGATCTGGTAGCTTGGATGGGCCTCCAGCAGCAGTCCCACATGCCCATCCAAGTCCACAACATTAGAAAGAGTAGGAGGAAGCTGCCATTAGTGTCTTTCTTAGCCTGCAATGGATGAGTCATTTACCTTATCACTGTGAGCACATTAAACAGTCAGTGTGGAGGATGCTGAGTGAATGTATCAACAGTCAATAAAGCACTGTTTAGCCAATCAGCTGGGCAGGAAGACAGGAAGTGGAAGGAGGGACTTCCTGGAGGGGGAAGAGAAAGTTGGACGGTTGGAGAAAAGACGGGGTTTTTGATGGTTGGAGGAGGACAGTGGGGACTGGACAATGACTGGCCCAGGGGTCATAGTGGCAAGTGCTTGAAACATATGTATGTTATAAGATTTAGAGTAGTTTGTTTAGTTTACGAGTAGATTAGAATCAGTTTAGACTCTGCCGTGCGAAGTGCTGGCAGCTTTAAATATCCCTGTGTCAGTTATTTGCTTTGTAGGCCGAATGGATACAAAATATTGTAACAGGTCAGTACATATATGGATAAGTAAATTGGAGACTGGCCTTAACCCAGGCTCTAATTAATGCTGGATGTTCTTCAGGTCTACAGCCCAGTATGTAAAGCAACTATATAAATCTGAAGCTTATGCAGGTTTCAAATATACTTTTAATTCTATGAGAAAGCTATTATGAAAGAAATCTCCATTGTATTCAGATAAATAGTTCCTTAAACACTTTCCAAAGGAAATGATGAAGTGAATATTGAGCAAGTAGTACAATATCACAGAGAAACTGCATCTGCTACAATGCAGTATTAATATAGACAAGCTGCAAATTGGATAAAACTCCATTTTAATGTGTATCACCTTTGTAAGCAGTTATTGGATAAAATGAATTCTTTTATTACCTCAGTAAATTGCTGTTGCTAGAAATAGCCATTGAAATAGCATTCACATTTAGATTGAACAGATTGAGATATCACAAAATAAAACAGAGTAATAAAGAGTATATGTGATTTTTAGCACATTATTTGTTTTCTTTCTGACCACTTGGGAGCTACTTTAATGCTCTAAAGTATTTATTTTACTCCATGACTGATTATCAGTGAAAGAGTCAATTAATTGATTCTTCTTAGGTATAGGCCCAGTATTTCCCCATCTTAGTATCATAAGCTCTAGACAGTTGTTTTCTCCCAGATTCCCTAAGCTTCCCTAGTAATTTCAATTTCCTAGCAGATTGCTTTCTTTATCAGTCAACAGTGATGTTAGTAAGATAAACTATGTTGTAGAACAGAAATAGGAACTCAGATGAGTAAGTCCATTAAATATACAATCATTGTTTTTGGAGTGAAGTTTAGTTCATTTTATTTGTAAGCACTAAATGAAAGAATATGAGAAATTTTTCATAATAAGCTTGTGTTGAATGGATGAGTAGGTGGATGAATTTGTGATGGATGGACAGATGGATGGATATAGTGGCAAATTCACACAAAGGCCTAAGTTAAATCATGCTCTCGTAGTAACTGATATTGCTTTATTTGCATGCTCTCCTAAGTAACTATTATTGTTTTATTTGCTTCATAGATAAATGTCTATTCACATTTAAAAAGATTAGCTTGAAGTTGAATTTTGTGTTTTGAGTAATTATTTTGGTTTTGTATGATCATATAAAATAAGAACATTTTTCTCTGCCAACTCCTCTTTTTTTGAGATTTTAATTGTAATATGTATGTCTTTCAGTGTGTATACATGTTTTTTTTCTTCAAAGAAGCTTCTTCATTTGACTTCATGCCCTAGAGTAGTTGGTGTAACAAGACACCTTGAACTCACAGGATGCTTGTTTTCAGCAGAAATCCAAGCTGAAATGGAATAAATGCAGTCTATTTTCAGGGTAGCCAATAAGGACAGCGTTCAAGTCTCCAGAATGCTAATAAGGTCAAAGCCAGATCCTGTGGCCTTGCCATTCTTAAAAAGAATATGACCAGAAATACTTAGAGTCATGATTTACACAGAGAAGATGAAAACCTTTCTTTGTTTCTATTTGTGCTACTTCCAGAAGCAGCTAGAAATCACAACAGAACATGATTGCCCAGAAGGCACTACTAAAATGGCTGAAACATATTGGGTAGGGTTTTTATTTTGTTAAATTTTGAAAAGAACCTGACATCATTTATGACCAACTTCAGCAAGATCAGTAACACGAAACTAGCATGAGCCAAGTTTGTTCCTGAACACCTTCTCTGAATACTAGGAACAAAAGTTGACAGTTTCTGATATTTATCATTTCCACATTCTGTTAATCTATAAGATATCAGACTTCTGGGGAAATTATTAATTATCACCTACGAGGTTCGGTCTGTTAAAGCAATGTAGTAAGAATGTGAAAAAGTTATTCTAACTTTGAGAATGAGGAGCTACACAAAAAGTGTTGGGTTTGATAATCAAAAACCTAGGGTGCAGGTAGACTCTCAGCAATATGAGCACAGTCAGAAACTACATGGACTCTTCAGGCTTTGTGTACACATGCATCCCCACAGTAGGGCACTGCGCCATCAAAATGAAGTTCGCAAGATCCACATAACATGGAAGATGCAAACCAGCACTTTTTTAAAACTTCTGAAATCATGTTTGTTTGTTTGTTTGTTTCCAGAGTCGGCTATTTCTGCTCAGAAACTATAAAGGGGATTAAAGTGCCCTCCTTAAAATGCTCAGCAACCTTAGCAGCAAAATTGTAGTGCACAGGTCCTATAATTTTGGGAAAAGACATTTTTATGCCTTAGCAAGCTTCAAACTTTATTTCACTTTTGAGACACACGGATATTTGTATTTTAATAAAAATACCTTTTTCAAAAGTGACAAAATATGCATTTTTTTTCTAGCAAAACAAAATGGTTTTTGTTCTAATACTGGGACTCCTGTATCTCTGTGACACTCCCTGAGAAACACATCTCTTAAAATTATAAAGGAATTTTCAGAGGGGTCATAAGAGTATTCAGCAAAACTTTATGTTGTAATTTAAGGTGATCAACTAACTAGAACTTGCTTCAAACTAAAGCCTTTACTTTACATATGTTTTTGTCATTTGTAAAAGAAGAAAAAGCATGTGACAGCCTAGCACCTTTGACTGCCTGCAGTCTTTCTATAGCATACTGTGCTCAGTTCTGTTCCGTGACTAAAAGCAATAATGCTTTGATTGATCTAAAATCGATTTTAAACCACTTTATGAATGTCTGGAATCCTTTGTGTGACTTCTAGTCTTAATGAGCTCTTTAGCAAAACAAATTAATAATTTTGGAGCCTTTTTGTGTCCTTGTTTGTCTACCACTAAGATTTTCTAAATAAAATCTCTGTATTTTTGCCTGCAGCATGATTCATAGGTGGGTCGCTCATGTTTAAGTTGGGCTAAATGTTTAGGTGTTCATGCAGTTCTCAGCAGCGCCTCATTGGTACTTGCTTGACCTGATTTGATTCCAGTTTTATTTTTCTGAACGTCAGAGTTATACTATAAATATCAATAAAAATTAATCCCTGGGTAACATTAATCCCCAAAGGACCTTCTCTGTCATAATAGCACAGAGAGCGATTTTCTCTGTTACTAATTTACAACTATTTATTAGCTAATTATTAATAGCCTTATGGACCAGGGCAGCCATTTTTGAATATGCTTGCTGTAAAAGCCAAATATTATGCACACTGAAAACTTTCTTGGATTGCTGTTGTAGTATCAGGCAACATCTTTTCACAGGTGAAAGTGTGCTTTCCCTGATAAGTATCCCTGCTACTGTGGTTGTCAATATAATTCAATGTTCCTTAAATGGAAACAATAACTATATTTGAACTAATACATGGTCACCTTTTTAAGACCCTCAGTAAATAAATGTACTGATTCTTTTTATTTACTTATTTATTTTTTAATATGCTGATTCTTAAAATGTCACCTTGAACAGCAGCTCGATCTAAAAAAAAAAAAAAGCTATAAATCAATAAATGGGAATGAACATTCACTGGAATTTTCTTTTGATATGATTGCACACTGATAATTATAATAAACATCTATGGATTCTTGATAATGCTGGAGCAATTATTTTTAAGTTAAAAATTCAAAACAGTAAAGGTGTGGAAGATGTAGAAACCCCTAAAAGGAAACCTGAGTATAGCTGATAGAATCTTTTCTATGACACATGGTGGGTGAGTCATCCTAGCCTCCCTGAACAATGGAGAGTTGTAGCTGAGAATGAAGAAAATTACACAAAAGATGGAGTAGTAAGTAGATGTTGACATCATTATTGGTTAAGCAAAGCTATTCTAAATAGCCACTATGACAATATTTCTAAGTTAGAAACTAATTAGCCAAGCTATCCTTTTGAATACTCTTAGCTGCTAGATGTTTTATAGGATGAGAGAGGTAGGAGGAGTTAGTCGGTATTCACTTTCAAGATTTAATGTGAGGAGATAAACAAAGGACTCCATGGATATTAGAGTTACAAACTTCCAGTCATCCTTTCCTTGTCTCTCATCCTTAGACTTCAGATTGCTGTGCACCATCAGGGAGTTTGAATATTATTATTATTATTATTATTATTATTATTATTGTTGTTGTTGTTGTTGTTTCACTTTTATTGAATGTCTATGATTTATACTTCATGCACAAAATCCTTCTCCTCCACCTAATAAAATAAAACAGACAAGCAAAAAATCTTGTCACAGAAGCTGTAGTGTATCACGCAGTATAGCCTTTTGTCCACATATGTTTACTTTTCATGAGTCATGGGTCTTGCATACTCTTAACAATGGCTAACAGTGTGCTTGCTAGGTAGGCATGGGATCATCTGTCTAATGAATACTATGTAAACACATTTGAAAGAATACTTCTCCTATACCATGTTTGTCTATTTCGGTTTCACTATATTGTCCCAGACTAAAATTTGTGAAAATTTTATTTTTATCCTCAGATACATAACAACAGTTATTAGGACATCTTTGACCACATGGTGAAGACTGATGTTAATTCTATAGCCCAGAGTCACAGGTGAACTCTAGTTCACCACCTTTGCATCCTATTTTCTGGGCTCACAGTTCAACAGAGTCATAAACGAGAAAAAAGTGCACCCTCAGTCAATCAAACAGTCGGCTCGATGTGCTATGTCAAAGACATGAACTCTGCACTACTGAAAGAAGGGAGAAATGGTTCACAACTTCTTAATTGGTTGCAGGAAAAGGGAACACAATGATTTGCTAGTCCTCTTCAGAGAAATAAAGGAAAGAGTAAAATTTCAACATTCAAACTCAAAACTAAAGCCTTAATCTGTCAATGAGAAAAAAGTAAAATTATATCTTATTAATTTTTTTAAAGTAAGTACTGAAATTTTTGGAGTTCTAAAAGTAATGATGCAAATTGAATGAAAGTTGAAGCATAAGTTAATGAAAAAGTAGAATCACATTTATCTACCTGATTCCTGAGTTTTCAAAGCAACCGTGTCAATCAGAAGGGGACTGAATATTACTTCTGACAGACATTATCATTAACTCCAATATTAGCTCCAGTGACACAAGATGCCATTGGTAGACTTGCTTGGCTTTAAAGTAGAATGAAAAGCTACCTTTCCGGGAGATGCTTTCCTATCCTCACTATAATCTCATAGTTTATTCTGTTTCATGGCCTATTAACCAATAACTTTAGTTTTCATGTACTATGTTCTTGAAAGTTCATATAATTTTACCACTTACTCTTCAGGTTTAGAGCAAGACAGAGATGCAGTAACATACAGCTTGGCAAATGTGCAAAAGGACCCAAGTCCAACAATATACCTTTTCTATCACCATAAAGCTCTCTCTGCTTCTCACTAGGTTGGATGCTGGTCATTCACTATATTGAGGTAAGAACCTGATGTTGTTTGCAAAATTCTCCATTAGTGTATCCCTAATGATTTAAGAGAACCAAACATACCTTAGAGGCACACACAGGAAATGGGTCAATCTAACTATAAATACACCAGTATTCACTGAGGACTTCAAACAAATTTTACACTTTGACCATCTTATAGCATCCCAATTTTTTTTAAATCATGATTTACACTGCTTTTATTCAAAAGGATTGCACACTATCCATGATGTACAGGTCAGTTTGAGAAGAGTATACAAAATAAAATATAACTTTTACCAAAGATCAACATTTAGAAACTTTGCTGTTGTAATTTAATTTTTATTGGTCTAGAACATTTCTTCTTAAAAATGGAAAGATAAAGGTGCCAACAAGGTGCTTTTTAAAAACTTCTTTGTATAATGTCATTGAAGAAAGATAAAGAAAATTTGAGGAAAATATATGGAGTCATGTTTTTAGAACTTCTCTTTTAAAGGTTTTTAAGGAATATTTTCTCACCCAGCTGTAATGGCTCATACCTGTGTTGGGAATTTGACATGACAAGATAGAAAGATTGCTGTGAATTTGAGCCTACCTGAGGCTGCATCACTCATTCTGTTAACCCTGCTTCAAAACACATAAAACCAAGAAACAAACAAAAATAAGTAGCATCTCACAGTGGAAGTGATCAAAATGGGCTGTAGACACAATAATTCTTGAATCCACTGTATTTTGCCTTTTCCCAAGTATGTTTCATAAAAGGATTTTTTTTCACATCTTCACTGCTGATCCCAGCATGTGGACAGCTAATCCATATAACTTACAATAGCCAGACCCTGTTCACTCATTTCTCTACCTCCTCTCATTCTGTGTTTTCATCCTCAGAATACTGGGCTGAGATTGATTTAACGATGGTTAATTTGGGGAAAAAGATACAATGAATGAGTGAAAGTTTTACTATGAACTATAAATGAACACACACACACACACACACACATACACTGTGTTTATATAATCTGTTTCACATATAAAGCAACAAATATATTCTGTTAAGACAGTCTCCATTATATTAGATCTTGGTGATACAAATCTATGGCTTGGACCTTTAAAAGTTATTTAAAGCCCATTGAAGATGTTCTTTTAACTGATTTTCTATATTAAATATTCATTGGCTGAGTACACTGAAACCATGGTAAGACCAAACTCCCTGCCTTACTCAGTACAACCTCAAATGCCACACTCTTCTCTGTGTTGCCATATATCCTGCTCCACTCCTTCAGCTGAAGCCCCCTACTCCACCAGAGGTCAGACCTGCTACCTGAACCCCAGAGCACCCCTGGGAGGAACAGAGGCCATGCAGGTCATGAGAAGTCCAGCTTCTAACTTGGGTCAAGACCCTCTACATGAGCACAGGCCACTCCAGGCAGAAGACAAGAAAGGAAACAGACCAAGGAAGAAAACATGCATCCAACAAATTTAGACCCAGAAATCAGAATCTAAACCTATTCACTCCCAATTGAGACGGCTAAACATCAGTTTAGGAAGACAGTCAACAAGAGCCAGAGCAATATGTCACCACCAGAACGCCTACATCTGATAAACACCTTCAGCGAAGTGGCTGGGTATAAGATTAACTCAAAAAATCAGTAGCTGTCTTATATACAAATGACAAACAGGTTGAGACAGAAATCACAGAAAGAACAGCTTTCACAATAGCCACAAATAATATAAAATATCCTGGGGTACCTCTAACCAAATAAATGAAAGACATATGTGATAAAAACTTCAAGGCTTTGAAGAATGCAACTGAAGAAGATATCAGATGATTGAAAGATATCCCATGCTCATGGATCAGTAGGGTCAACATATTAACAATGGACAAAACCAATATACAGATTCAATGCAATTCTCATTAAAATTCAACACATTAATTTACAGATCTTGAAATAACAATATGCAAATTTATATGTAAAAAACAAAAATCTCAGCATAGCTAAAGTAATTTTATACAATAAAAGAACATCCAGAGATACCACCATTCCTGATTTCAATCTGTACTACAGAGCAGTAGTAATAAAAACTGCATTGATGTATTGATGTAAAAACAGACAGGCTGATCCATGGACTAGAAACAAAAACCGAGACATAAACTAATCCACCCATGAACACATGATTTTTGATAAAGAAGCCAGAAATATACAATGAAAAACATAAAGCATCTTCAACAAATGGTGCTAGTCAAATTAAATGTCACTATGTAGAAAAATGCAAATAGAGCCAAAGCTATCATCCTGAGTAAACACAAAGGCAAGTGGATCAAAGACCTCAACATAAAACAAAACATACTGAATCTGATAAAAGAGAAAGTAGGCAATAGTTTTGGTAGAGGAAACAACTTTCTGAACAGAACACCAATAGCACAGGTACTAACAACAACAATTAATAAATGGGACTTCATGTAACTGAAAAGGTTCTGTATGGCAAAGGACACCATCAAGAAGACAGAACAGCAGCCTACAAAATGGGAAAATATTTTCACCAACTCCACATCTGATAGAGGGCTAACATGTAAAATGTATAAAGAAGTCAAGAAAGTAGACATCAACAAACTAAATAATTTATTTAAAAATGGGGTACAGATCTAAACAGAGAATGTCAACAGAGGAATCCCAAATGGCAAAAAAACACTTAAAGAAATTTTCATTGGGGAAATGTAAATCAAAACAGCTTCGAAATTCTGTCTTATACCTGTCAGAATGGAGAAGATAAAAATCTCATACTACCAAAGATGTGGACATTCCTCCATTGTTGGTGGGAATGAAAACTTGCAGAGCCATTTTGGAAATCAATATGGCAGTTTGTTAGAAAATTGGGAATCAAGTCTACCTCAAAACCCATCTATACATACCCTTAGGCATATATACACAAAGGTTGCTCCATCCTATCACAAGGACACTTGTTCAACTATGTTCATAGCAGCTTTACTATAGTGGCCAGAAACAGGAAAGAACATATATGTCCCTCAACCAATGAATGAAGTTTTAAAAAAATGTGGTACATTACATAATGGAGTATTACTCAGCTATTAAAATAGTGACATAATAAAATTTGCTGGAAAATGGATGGACCTAGAAAAAGTCATCCTGCTTGACTTAACACAGACCCAGAAAGACAAACATAGTATGTATTCATTCATAGTTGGATATTAGTTTTAAATTAAAGATAATCTTGCTATAATCCAGAAGGCCATGTAACAAGGATATCTTAAAGGAGAATGCAAAGAGCTTCCTGATAAGGAGAAATAGAATAGATTTTTGTCAGTGGACTGGGAGCAAGTAGGGATGGGAACAGGAAGAATTAGGTGGTGGAGGATGAAAGGAGAGAATACTCAGAGAGATGACTGGAATTAAGGTGCGTTTGGGAGTGCGGTAGAGATCTAGTAAAGTGGAAACTCCATGGACTCTGCAAGGGTGACACTGGAGAAGCCTCCTAGTAACGGGTGGTATAGTGTATTAACTAGCTATCTGATGTAACAAGCCAAGGCCTCAATGGACAGATTTGGACACCAATGCAGCCACAAAACCTCTACCCTACAGTTTTCCATGCCTACAGGATGAGCTGGTACTCATCAGAGAGACCAGAGAGACCTCATCCAGCAATGGATGGGAGCAGATTAGATTCCCACAGCCAAATATGAAGTGGAACTCAGGAAGTCCTGTGGAGGAGGGGGAGGAAGGATTGGAGGAGCCAGAGAGATCAAGGACACCACAAGGAAATGGAGAGCAGCATCAACTGTCTGATGCTCAAGTTGGCTCTCAAAGGTCAGGGAGCTTCTATTGGTCTGACCTAAGTTCTCTGCCTATATGTTATGGTTTCATAGCTAGGTGTACAGGTAGGAATCCTTATAGTGGAAAGGAGGTTGTCTCTGACACTTTTCCCTGCCTTTGGGACACTTTTCCTCTTACTTGGTTGCCTCATACAACCTAGATGTGAGAATATATGCAAGGTCTTATTGTACTTTGTTATGCCATATTTAATTGATATCTCTGGAAGGCCTCTTTTTTTCTGAGCAAAAGAGAAGCAATGTTCATCCAGGGTAAATAAGAAGTGCTGGGTCAGAGATTAGGTGAGAGAGGACGGTGAAACTGCACATGGTATGTAATGTATAAGGGAAAATGAAATGAAATAAAAAAATATTATTGGCTGTTGAGCAGCCCAGACTATAGGCTGCTTCCATTCTTGTAGTCTACTCTATTCAAGAACTGTATTTACCTATGGCCATCCTTGCAGTCATTTTTACATCAGTATCATACTTATGAGAAACCTAAAACTTGTACACATAAACACACACACACACACACACACACACACACACACACACACTGTTTTAGTCATAAAAAATAGAAAAGAACGTATGAGATCAATGAGTTACACTTTGTAACCACTCTAAGGAAAAGGTGAAACTATATCTTTTATTTTATGATTCAGGCAGTGCACTGAAATAAATTAATTTGAATTGTTTTGGATATATATTTTGAGATCATTTTTAGTAGCCTAGTTTACTTTTTGAGAAATTAAAAGTGTAACAAATCATATATATGTCATTAAGAAATATCCAGTAGAAATTTGAAATTCAGAAGCAAAGGGAATGCTGAAATTGGCTGTTAACAAGTTAACGATAAAATGCATTCTTAGCTCATGTTTTTTACATAGTGTGTCTTTATTTACAAAATGAAAGTCACTTTTCTTGGGCTTATGTTGCAAGCATTATTAAATTCATTTGCAAGCATGCTGAATAATTATTTAGTGTTGTTGCTGTTTCGTATTTTCTTCTTAACTAAGTAGCTGAGTCCTCTTAGCTACAGAAGAGCTGTCATTAATTGCTTCTGTGGCTGTGTTAGAGCTGTTTGTCCTCTTCCCTGTCAGGAAGATTGCAAAGTGTTCCTGGAACAAGACCAAATTAGTCAGCCTTTCAAGATATTAGATTTTTTTTTGTGCTCCTCTCAATAAGATGCATTATTTTATTGATTGATAGCTACTTTTTAAAGCCTTGTGTTTAATACATATTAACGTATTCACCTTAAGATATGAATAAATTTAAACTCAAATTTATATAAAATTATAGGTAATTAAAGCATAGACTTTTAAAATAGGGGTATACTTATTAAAAACATGCCACTTTTCTAAGATTACTGAACTTAGTCCCTGAAAAGATTAACTAAGCAAAACTATTGTATTTTCTTTTCTTTTTATCATTTATTTATTCATATTACATCCAGATTGTTATCTCCTCTCTTGTATCTTGCCATTCCCACCCTCCCTCCCTCCCTCTGTGCCCTATTACCCTCTCCTAGACCTCAGACAGGGGGATGGGGAGGTTTCTCCCCAACCTTCTGACCACAGCCTACGAGATCCACCTGGATAGCATGCATCCCTTCCCTCTGTATGCCCACGTGGTCTCCCCACCAAGGGGAGGATTATATTTTCTTATAATAACTTGTGGCTCCATGTCCAGAGGCAGTGTAGCTGGCCAGCTCAGGGGCTGCTTACAACCAAACAAGAAGGGATGGACCTTGAGATCAGAGGTCCTGTTTCTTCTTTAGGGGTAGCTAGAATGCTTTGGATGTGAGGCTTGTAGCTTAGGCACAAGTCCGGGTTCCTCATCTCTCTGGGAGAGCTGGGAAATGAGTTCCTACAATGGGGTTACAATTAGCTCATTTTAGAACATTTTGGAAGCTGTTAACCTACACTTTCTGTCTACTCTGGTGAGTAATTTTATTCCTTCTCTAGTCTCTGATGGGGTTGAAGACTAGATAACTTAGTTTTACAATTAAGCTTAGTTGTTTATGAGTTAAGATGTTTTTAGGCCTAGATAGATGTTTTAAGTTGATAAAATTGAGATAGGATATTGATTTACATTCAGAATTTTAGATGCACCAAACAAGATAGAAAAGGTGTTTTCCTCAAGTTTGCCAAATACAAATAGCCAAAACACTAATAATGTAACATTTTTATAATTCCTGATTGTTTTGTGGTTCTTCTTGCTATGCATAGTTTATTGTATATATGTGTAATAACATAAATGTATACGAAAAAAAGAAGGCAATAGAAATTTGGGCTTTCCAAAGGCCTGCTATGATACTGCAGTGTCACAGCCCTCTGGTCTATCTACCATGCCAGGAAAGCAGGGGAAGCTGGTGGGAGGACACCTGAAGGCAGGTACTGTGAGACACAGACTTGGCAGGTGCTTCCCAGGGGAAAGGGTGGTAGGGGGGAGTGAAGAGTCATCACCACGCTATAGGTGTAGGCAGGAATTTAGCCGGGTAGAGTGCTGCAAAGGCAGCTGTGCCATTGCTGACTGGCCAGCTGGCATCCAGCAGCTGCCCTCTCTGCAAAATAAATGGAGTCTCATACTGTCATGGTGGAGGAATTCCAAGCACAAACATGAGCAGGAACACAGTGAGCACACTCCCCTCCAGCAAGCCAGTCAGCCTTTATTTATAAACCTTGGGCAGTGAGGAGGGGTTTTGAGGGTGAATGTGTCTGATTTGCTATGGCTAAGAGTGCCAGGACACTTATACATACATACATACATACATACATACATACATACATACATACATACATACATATAATGTCTTGTTTACAGGACATACCACGACATCCTATCACAAAAAAGAGAAAACAGTACTTGATTATCCTATGTGTGAGGAGATGACTCGTAGATACAGTTAAGAGTCATTTGCTGGAGACTAGAACCTCAGCATGGGATGAGGTATTTCTAGGAATCCTGTGCAATGCTAAAGTTTCTTATCAGGAAAGAGTCAGGCTTGTATTTTTCTTTTAGGTCTATATGGCAACCCTTACAAAATCTGGTGTTACTAGATCAAGCGGAGTGAGGACACGTATAGGAAAGAGAGTCTGCCTACAAAGAGCAATCTTGAAAAGGCTATCTGGAGAAGTCAGAAGTTGAGTTTACCCAGCAAAGTCCCACAACAAGTTATGATGCAATGCCATCATGAGAAACTGAGGCCAGTGACTGGCTGTTACCGATATTTTAGGTGCAAAGAAAATGTGAAAATTACTGACCTGGTCATAAAATACCTGCATTCACAAAATGTATGTGGTCTTATACCAAATAAAACATATACTATATCTTGACTGTAAAAACAAACAATAAATCAAACAAACAAACTGGATTTTGTAGCTTCTATCCATTAAACCAGCAGCAGGCCTCAGTGAAATGCAGCTCCTCCAGACTTATTGTTGAATTTTCCTCAATCAAATACTTTCATATGTATACATGCATATGTATATGCATATGTATATTCATATGCCTGTGCCTGTGTGCTTGTGTGTCCTGCATGTGTGTCTATTAGTGTATGTGCGTGCCAATGTTTATTTAGATAAGCATGCCTGTATTTACTTTCCTATTATTTTATTTTTATATAAAACAGGTTTCATGAAGAAAAACAACATAACATCTTCTGTTTTTACTCTTGTGCCATGTTAATTTTTTTTAAATAAAATACGATGACTCTCTTGGACAAAATTATATAATGTCATATAATGGAAAGGTGCAATTAGATACCTTTGTTGTCTTAATTTAGTCCACATTGCTACAACTGATATTTCAGGTAGAACTGATTATTTATTGGGTATTAATAGTGATCTTGCCACTTTCATTGATATCTGCTAAAACAATTTAAAATATATCAATTAAAATGTAATTTTCTTTACACTTACCTGTTGTTGTGACCAATGTCACAATATCCCTCCTATGGTATTCTTTCAACATTTCCTCTTCGTATATGTCCATTATTGTAGAACTCTGATTCTCAGTTGTTTTGTTTTTCCCACTGTCTCTCTCTCTCTCCTCCTCCTCCTTCTTCTCCCCAATACATCCACTTCCCTGTCTCTCTTCTTCTACTTATGTTATCCAGGTTGGTTTTAATTCTTAAGCTCAAGTGATTTATTTGCCACATACTCCCAAGTATTTGGAGTTGTGGGCCAAACCCCCATATCTTCATTTAATAATTTTCACAGAGAGATAATAGCCTCTTTCTGGATCACTGTATTATCTAGTGTCCTGTGGGAAGATAACTTTGTGGCTTGCAAAATGGCATCCCATCTCTGTTATAATAAAAATAAATAAGTATATAAAGTATGTATATCAAAACCTGTTGATGTTTATGTTGTAGAGGTGGCCCAAAGTTTGTTCAAAATTTCTGACATAAATTTATGTATATTGTCAGGGTACTCTGCAAGATGTTTGGTGAAATTTGGTCTCACCACCAAGGGCAGATCTCCTAAGTTGAGAATGGGAGTAACACCTTAATTAATGGTTTATTTCATGTTCATCAAGTAGCTTAAAAAATAAATAATAGTTTTCAAATGTTTATTTATCCCTTTTATGTGAACTCACACTGAAAAAAAATGTTGTTTTTATTTCTAAAACTGTGAGTCTGTGTAATTTTTAATTTTTTTTGATAATTTCATACATGAGTAGATTGCTTTTGCATCGTTCCCACCAGTCTCTCCTCCCAAGTTCCTTCATATCTTCTCACAACCTCTCAATCATGAGCTATTCTATTATAATTATCATTGATTAACATATGTCTCTGCATAGAAATATATATGTATAATATGTACATGAACACATACAAATATTAATGTTCACATGTCACAGAGACAAAAACTTTCTTAATTTAGGGAGTTTATTCTTTTGTGTCTTTTTTGGAAAAAGCGTCATCTTTTAAATAAACTTTTAGAATCTTCAATTTGGCTCAATTCCTAGTGTCATACTACATATTTTATTTTTTTTTTATTTAAAATCTGCAAAAAACCAGCAAATGCCAACAGAGTCCAGTTAGTACTGCCTGTGTGTTTAAAAGATGGTAATAATCAATACAAAAGAAAGATACTCAGGCCACACAGATGAAAACCCAAAGTAAGGAGCTTATTCTATTGTAGCTATGCAATCTGTATCTAGATCCACACAATTCAATCAATGACATTCTTTGATATTAATTGTAAACATATTTCAGTTCAAATGAAGGATTTATAGACAAGCCTCACAGACAAAGGGAAAAAAAAAGACACATTAACTACACCATGGGATACATTTATCTCTTTCTAATTTTATATAAGCATGGTCTGATTTACTTTTATTGGACTCTGTTTGTTCAGGAATGTTGTTATTTAAATGACTTCCATAAATGTGTATGCCAATTTCTACTGATAGCATATATTTAATATTTCAAGAGATATTTCTTTTTCCTGTAACTGTAGCTCAGTTCTTAGTGTCTTTCCTTAAATTCTCAACTTTAGGCCATTTCTGAAAATGTCCTTACACATAATGGAAAAGTCACGACAAAAATCAACACTTATGAGTCCAAATAACCATGCAACTTTATTTCACTCTACTTTACTTTCAGTTATGGTCAGCGCTCATGTTTCTCAGAAAGTCAAAAAGAAGAGACACATGATTACTAGAAGTTGCAATACTGATAAGATCTTTCCTACACTGAACAAATGAATGAAAACATAAAAAGGACTCCCCCAAATGGCTTAATCAAATCTTACAAAGTTACTAAAATATTCTTCATGAGTATATTTGTTTTGTGATGTAAACTATCTTTAAGGTATTTGTCTTAAACAATCAACTTTTAAATATATCAAGCAGTAACCAAACTAGTATTTACAAATATTCATGGTGCCTAGAAATTTGTGAGGAAATTATATCGTTTTTTTATGGAAATATTGTGTTCTGTTTAACTGAACTTTTAAAATCTTTAATTTGGCTGGATTCCTACTTTCATCCACATAGGTTTTTTTTTTTTTATTAAAAATAGGCAAGCAATAATTAGTGACTAGAATTTTAAAGATAAGTAGATGTGGGAAATGGAAGATCAAAAATCACAGTGCATTCGTCTATTTTTGTAACGACTGTAGTGCTCATTTGTCACTATTCTGAGCCAAACAACTCCAGGACCAATGATTATAATCAAAAGAGCTTCTACAGTAAATGTGTATGAACTTCGTTGAGAAAATATGAAAGAAATTCACAGTTTGTCCTCTAAAACTTGGCAAACTAAAACTAATTGTGTGTGTGTGTGTGTGTGTGTGTGTGTGTGTGTGTGTGTGTGTGTAAGATTGATTATTCACCTATCTTATTAAATTTAATATTTCATCAGATGTACTAGTCTAGGGGAAATAAAGATAGTAGAAGTTAGATATCCTTAACTCTTTAGGAAACTAAGTAAGAAAGCAAAAGAGTAAAATAAATGTAAGCAGCAATCAGGTGGGAAGAACCTTTCTAGCTAGGATACGGTCATGCTGTTCACATTATTAAATGTCTCTGGTGTGGCTGACATTTTGTTTCCTCTACTAGTTAAGAGAGAAAGATTCTCTGTAGTCATCCAGAAACCCAGAGGCAGAAGCAGAACAGCTAGGAAAATGGCAGTGATTACTGTTGATTCCAGCACAGGCAAATCCTCTTAAAGAGTTAAAAGCTAAAATTAAAATCAAGAGAAAAAAGAATCTGACATCCTATCCAGGATCATGGTTGCATCATCTAGAAAGAGACTGTCAGCATGACCATGAACTTGAGCCAGCATTGGAGGGAAACAATACTTACATAAATAATTAAATGAAAGCATTAATGAGAAATTAGAGATGGCTGCTTTCTAGAAAGCCTTAAACATTGAGTTCAAAGTGCCTCTGATAAGAGTTGAACTTAACATATCATTAGCTTTAATTTTTACTGAATAATAATTTTCACAGGGCTCCACACAGGCAAGAAATCACAAATGTTATCCTTAGCAGGGATTACCTTTGAATTGTTCACATAATTATGGTACTGAAATGCAAATATTGTTACCTAATGTCCAAGTAGAACATTCTTTTGTGGTTTTTTTTCTTACATGTTTTCATTTAATCCAACCATGATCACATGACAGGAAAAAGGAGAGTAAAATGTATAAAGACAAGGAAATGAAGATTCATTATTTACAAACTGAGAATTTTCTACCAATTTCATCAAAACAATAATTTAATTTGTAAAAGAAAATGTTTATGGGGAGACCTGGTGGCACTCAGAGGAAGGATAGCTAGTTACCAAGAAGAGACTTGATAGTCTAAGAGCATATATAGGGGGAGGAGGTCTCCCTCAATCACAGACATAGAGGAGGGGAGAAGGGGGGAAGTGGAAGGGAGGGAAGAATGGGAGGAAACAGGGGAAGGGCTAACAATCGAGATGTAATATGAATAAATTAATAAAAAAAGATAAAAAAACAAAAACAAAAAAAATAAAGACTTATTTGATTTTTTTATGTTAAAAAAAAAAAGAAAATGTTTTTAAAAGTTATGGATTTGTGTTCTGACATACAGAATTGTACTTCTTTTCAGTTACAATTGCACTGGAATCCAAAACTGGTAATTTAAAAAGAATTGTAATTTGAGGCAATATTGAAGATAATTAAAGCTATGGAAATGACTCCCCGTAGCCCTCCAGTCACAGGGCTCTTGACCTAATCTGTAACAGAAACTCAAAGTGATTAAATGTAAAAATTATAACTTGAGGGAAATACACACTGTGTTTCATAACTCATCCTAAATTAAATAACATGTGTTTCCATCCATAGTACACACAGTTGGAGCAGAAAAAGGTGAGAGAAGCCAGTCAAATCCC
Organism: Acomys russatus; assembly: GCF_903995435.1. Classification (NCBI taxonomy): domain Eukaryota; kingdom Metazoa; phylum Chordata; class Mammalia; order Rodentia; family Muridae; genus Acomys; species Acomys russatus. The sequence continues at coordinate 42,488,482 of NC_067160.1, read as the reverse complement.
GGTTCACACCATGGTACAGTATTTTCCTTATAGGACTGAGAGAGAGGTTTTTGTTTAATCATAAATTAGTCTTTTGAAAATAAACTCAATCTCTTCAAATTTTAGGAAAGAATTCTGGGAACTGCCGGCTCTGCTTTTTCTGGAAACTTTCTTGGCAAAAGCCCGCGAGACGTGCTGCCGGAATGCAGAAGCTGCTGGTGCACAGGGGCGCTGCATGTGATTGGTTCGAGAATATGTGCCTCAAGCATTATCAAAAATGGTTTGTAAGTGTGTACATGTGTGTAAGACACCCAAGTAGTCTTTTTGGATGTGGCCGTCTACTGACATAAATTTGCTTGGCTTTTACACATTTAATCTATGCACCAGCACAATACAGCAAGGACAAAGTCTTTGGCATTAACCTATCCAAGTGGACATTGTTAGTAGTTTAGTTTAAAAGCATTTATATATTTCTGTCTCTAATATAAAACAGAACAAATTATAAATATTAATTGAGGAAAATAGGGTAAGTAATATGTATAAGAACTTCTTGGAATATGACTGGGCCTCAGTTAAGAGCAAATTCTTCTTTTATATGTAGATTAAGATTTATTCATTATTATAAAAATGTATAATTTTTAAAGAAACAGTATAAAATATAAATTTCATAGGGAAATATTATTTTCAAAAAGGAAACAGAATTAAGCCATTTCTATAACCCCTGAAAATTATTGATGTGGACATATATTCATGACATATTTATCATTAGGCAAAAATGTTATAAAATCCACCTATACTATGATGGCATCATCATTTTAAAATTCCATAAATATATCAATATACATGTAATGCTATAAATAAAAATAATTGTCTTTCTATAAGGGTATTTTTAAACCCTCAGTTTGCTAAATTATGATTTAAACTCATTGATTTTATAACAAGAGATCATAATAAATGCATTAAAAACATGAGTTATAAAAGGTAAGTTCTTTTTAGTGTATTCTAGGGAGAATAATATTTTCTTAATCGCAAATATAATTCATTGTTCTTGAACTTACAGTTAGCTGGGGTAATATGTGAAATCAGATTTTGTTAAGTCATTTTAAACATTGTTAGAAGAGTAGTAAATATCCCAGTTCCTCCCCAGCTACATCACTCCATGATACTAACAGCTGTGTGATGACAGAAAATCCAGTTGGAATAAAAGGTAAGAAACTGGTTTATAAAAACTAAATCCAACCAGTGAAATTCACTGGGTATTTTCCCCACAGGAATTTTAAAATTAGCAGATTAAACAAACACATTTAAACAACACATGGCATAATTTAGGATTTCGTACAAAAATTGATTCACATTTGAAGTGGATGCAGTCATCCATCTGAAATGTTGAAGACAGGCAGTATTAACACTTGGAAACCTTCTAAAGGATGAGGAGGTATTGCATAAAGCAAACATGGTCTAAATTACGCTGAGTTTTTCCAAGTGATTTGTGATCTAAATTTTGGTAATAAGTGTCTATTTGTAAAAAGCAGTACTTATGCTAAATGAAAAATCCCTACAACTGAGAAAATGTACAATACTACTTCTGCAAAGTGAGTGATGGCAGAGGACATGGGTTAAACCTTATGAAGAAACAGGAAGAGAAATCACCTGGGGATTGTTGTGACTTGCTTCTAGAATGTCAATAGGACCCTAAGAGTCAGATCCACACAGACAAGTCAATCTGCCATGCACTTGGGCAGGGAGTTTTATTCTATTCTACCAATGGGGACATAGAAGAATAGAAACATATTAAATAATTGGTCAATAATCATACATCACATAAAGAGACAGAAGTAAAATCTAGTCTATCTAAAATGCATGAAGTTTTTATGGTACTTAGCACTCTACTGAGTATGCTGATGTTGTCAGCACTGTGATTCCAAAGCCAACCAGCCTACCTTCCAGTACAACAAAAAACTCCCATCTTTAAGATAGGAAGCTGTAAGGACATAGGCAAAGTAGATTGCACAGTCACCTACTCATCTTCCAGGAGTATGAATTTAATTAAGCCACTTAATTAAAATCTAATTTCAGTTTCTATGTCACCAAAATAAAAGAAATGGAAACATCCCCCACTGTTCTTTTCAAGTCTACTGCCTGGCTTATATCTCAAAGCCTTCCATTCTTTATCTGTAAACAACGCTAAAGTACATTGTTTTGGGGGAAAGTTACTTAAAGAATAACTTTCTCAGACGATTGGGACATGGTGGCTCAAAGCTATGATGCCAGCACTTCAGAGGCTGAAGCAGGAGGATCTCTCAGGTTTGACATCAGTCTGCCCAGACAGTGAGATCCTTTTTGAAAGATGAGGTGAATAAAACAGGATGAGATGGTACGCTGTGTGGGAAGGAGAGTGCTCATGTAAACTGAGCAGAAGACAACAGCCAGGGAGGCACCAAAAGGAAGAGTAAGCAAGTGGGTTTTGTTGTTGTTTTTGTTTTTAACTTTATAGTGTTCTGACATTCTACTTTGTCTTGGCCCTAGGAGGTTATAAGTGCTTTTAGCACCCTAACAACACGGAAGGAAAGCTATTCTGGGGAATAGCAGTGATCACCAGGAGCTGTAACAGCAGCTGAAGGTGAAATATTCAACTGCAGTTGGGGCATAAAGAAAGCGAAATGTACGGGCAAGTGTGGAAAGAGAGAAGAGTGGAGGTGTGAAAGAGAGGTCAGATGGCTCTCCAGCTGCACTCCGCATTTAGCATTCTGTTCAAGTGTAAAAATTTCACTGACACTTCAAAAGGGTTTGAGCACAAGGCAGGGCTAAGGTGACCCTGGCTTTCTTCCTTTGTGGCAAGGACGTCAATCCCAGGGTGGCTGTTCCTCTCTTGGGCTCAGTATTAGCGTATAACCCGGAATACTGACATGAATAAGAGGCTTCAACAGAAGCCTAAAAGCAGCTTTTGCATTCTATTCTGTTTTATTTGTATTTATTTTTAAAGTAAGTAGAAGTCCTAGGTTTCAAGGAAGGACCTAATTGTTCCTGCTTCCTTAATCAAAACTTGTACTGATTCACAGTGGGAATGAATTGGAGATCCTACAATCTGACTTTTTCTGGACTTGGTTGATCTTAAGTTTGCTGGCAGCAGCAGTGAAGCCAGAGGAAGGCGCAGAGCAGCATTTTGTCCTCCTACCAGCATCACAATAAAAAAAGACAATCTACTTAACATTTAAAATCTGCAGTCAAGGTACTGTAGACATGCTGTTAACTGTGATGACTTTGTTTTAAGAAACAGTCATGATTCTATAGGCTGTGGCAATGCAACACTGTTGGTTGATTGAGCTTATCTTGTCTCAAATAATAATTAACTTGACCAATATTTGCCTTGTGTCATTTCCTTTAAAGAATATGTCTCATCCTCCTCCCACTGTTCTATGTGAATCGGCTGGGTGGGAGGTGTCAGAAGAGCTGCGTTAGCTAACAGGTGGCCAGACACAAGATCATTCTCCCCAATCAGCAAGTTTCCATCTGTCTGCTGGAATCTTCCTGTGTTTGTTCTGCTTTATTATGGCAGCTGAGCTTCAAACTCACTCTTTGTGGGCTACCAGCAGATGCTTAACAAGGTGAACCAAAGGGAGTCTGGTCATTAGGAGCTGAGTTAAGACTGACTCAGCTGGAATCTGTTTTCCTTATGTTTTTCAAGTACTAACCTACAGACTCACTTGATAGCTTTCCACAGGAAGCTATTGGGCATCAAACAGGCATACTGATGGGACTGGAAACCTCAAGCAAAATGTGTACGCCCTGCTGCTTGTTTAGACCTTGCAGTTCATTTGGAGTTGAACAATGCCTTGGAGACCATGAGGATCCTGGGTTAATGGCTACTAGTCTTTGAAGAAGAGTCTGGGGATATGCTACGGATGATAACATCTTGCTGAGGAAAGCTGATTTGAGGTTGGTGAACTACAGTATCAAGTGAGACAGAATGAAAAGTCAAACATCACTGGCTTCCAAAGTTCATTAGTGTTAGCGCTGTCTCAGGATGTGACACATCGCTTAGCACTACAGCAAGGAAGTCTCCAGGACCAGCAGTCCACATGTAAGAAGCTGGCATTCTGAAAAAGGGATTCTCTGAATCCATCAGTAAGAACAGTTGCCTGTGTTGCTGGACTGTTGTATGTTAGCTTCGGACAGATTTGTAAATTCTCAGCAAGCATATTTTCTCTCGTTTTTCTATTCCTATTTGGTTTATGCCTGTGTCCTCCTGTATGGGGAATAAAATGAGTAAAGAAAAGTACCTATTATACAAAAAAACCTAATAGGAAAAACTATTCAATAAGAGACTGATAACTCGTACGGAGCTGACTGAGACCAAGTCACAATGTTTGTCTGAGGGTACATAGGGAGACTGATTTGAGAGTGTCTTTTTATTTATCAAGGAGTATTAATTTAGTTTGCCTTAAATGTAGGCCCCTGGTACATACAAAGACACAAAAGGAAACATGAGCTTGCATTTGAGAAGCAGAGAGGAGCAATTTCTGAGTCCATTTGGTCAAAAGAGGGTTCAGCCAGTTTGGTAGAATCTGGTAGAATCTTAAGCTGCAGGAGCCTATGTTCAGATGCAGTAGCCATGCTGAGCACATAACCAGAACAGAGATGCTAGTCGGAAGGGAGCATGTTCTAATTGTCTGAGTGCAGACCCTGTCTGGGTGCAGGATGCCAGATGCTTACTTGCTGGCATCACCGCCACTAATTCCAACAGAGCACTGAGAAGCGGCCAAGAAAAGAGCTGAGTCTTCTGCAGGTCTGAATCACAGCAGATCACCAGGGTAAAAAAGGAAGAACTTTCATTGCTAAAGCACTTGAAAACAATGATGTGATGTATTCCATTGTCTTAGTTAGGCTTTCACTGCTCTGAAGACACGCCATGACCATGGCAACTCTTATAAAGGAAAACATTTAATTAAGTCTGGCTTACAGTTTCAGGGGTTTAGTCTGGTATTACCATTGCAGGAAGCATGGCAGCCTGCAGCAGACATGTTGCTGAAGGAACCAAGGAGAATTCTGCTACTCAATCAACAGGCAGCAGGGGACTATGTGCCATACTGTTCATGCTTGAGCATAGGAGACCTCAAAGTCTACCCCCAGTGTGACACACTTTCTCCAACAAGATCATATTTTCTAATAGTGTTACTAACTATAGACAAAGCCCTGAAACACACTTTTATATAGGTGACATACCCATTCAAACTATCACATTCCATAGCCTGGCCCCCATAGGCTTGTAGCAATAGCATAATGCAAAATATGTTTAGTCCAAGTTCAAAAGTCCATATTCTATCACAGTCTCAACAATACTTGAAAGTCCAAAGATCAAAGTCTCTTCTGAGATTCATGCAATCCCTTAACTGTAATCCCCTATAAAATCAAAATCAAAAACAGATCACATACTTTCAACATACAATGTCACAGGATATATATTTTTTCATTCTAGAAATGTAGGAAGGGGGTATAGTGTAAAATACTGGAATAAAATAAGACCTAAAAACAGCTGGACGAAGTCCAAACTCTGCATCTCCATGTTGAATGTGAAAATGCTCTTTAGATTCCTAACTCCTTTCATCTTTGTTGATTAAGAAAGACATGCAATTGTGGATGGCTTAAAGTTTCAGAGGTTTAGTCTATTACCATCATATCAGGAAACAATGCCAGATGTGTGCAGCAGACGCATTGCTGAAGGAGCTGAAAATTCTACATCTTGACCAGCAGCCAGCAGAAGGAAACTGTGTCACACTGACAATAGCTTAAGCATAGGACATCTCAAAGCCCACCCCACCATGATGTGACACAGTTTCTCCAACAAGACCACACCTATTCCAACAAAACCACACCCTCTAATATTACCGCTCTCTATAAGCCAAACCTCCAAATGCATGAATCAGTGCGAGCCATATCTATTCAAACTACCCAACTCATGTGCTAATATGCACTTCCTCGAGTTTCACTCAATGCCAGTTCTTTTTTTCATATCACAATAAGGTTTTATAGACATATTATGTGCTGAACTTGTAAAGTGAGGCTTAAATGATACCATCACTTATAGTATTTATAAAAGTGAAGAAATGGTGTTTTTATGAGTTAGGTGATAAAATGTTAACCTATTTATCCTTTGATAAATCAGGTTTTAGATTCAGTATTATTCCCAGAAACCATCATCCATATATGATATGTGGTTGAATATGTGTTGTAATATGTGGTTGAAGCAATATTCTCCATGCTACCAGTCCTACTTGGGCACAGAAATAGAAGCATCACAAGCTCACACCCTGATCCGCATACAAAGACAATATCACAAAAAGCAAAAGAAGTAATACTCCTCTTCTGAGTGAAGCTTGATTGCATTCAATTTAGAAAGTGAGGAGAGGGGGATAAGATTCCTACAAGAAAAAAAAAAAAAAAGAAAAAAAAAGAAAAAAGAAAAGAAAAGAAAGATTCCTACAAGCAAAGAATCATTTTCCAATCTATGAGGCAGGAACACTAGGCTCCTTCAGCTGTTGTTATGGAGAAGTTATTATGGGAAATGCTTTTAGAAGTCTAGATGCTCATTCTATTTCTTTCCCTCTCTCTTCTTTATTTAGACTTGTCTCTTCTATAGCCAAGTAGCCAAGTTCACTATCCTGCCAGGAATTACAGAACAGTAACTTGAAGGGAAGAATCATGCCTAGCATAGGCAGCACCAAAGTGAACGTGAGGAAATGCAGATGGGAGCACCAACAGCATTACGGGCCCTGGGAAGAGCAATTGCACCAAAAAAGGAACATTGCTGTATCCTCCTGTGTTTTTCCAACGGGAAGAACAGTGTCACATTGTTTACATGAATTCAGATTTCCAGAGTCCTTTCCCACATTGACCCTATATTCCAGGGATGATACTGTGCCTGCTAAAGCACCTGTAAAAGCTAGGGTAGAGTAACTACTGTAAAAGGTCTTAGTCCAGGCCATCTAACATTGTCTTCAACACTTCTACCCTTTTCTCTTCCAAATGAAAACCTGACACATATGGGACAATTCAAGATGCCAGGTAAAATGTCCTCCATTATATTCCTTCTATTTTTTTCTACATATCAGAATATAAAGCTAATTTTCACTTGATCTCAGCATAATCGGGGAGTGGCAATTAATGCTATTTTTCAATTAAACGTATTTGGAAAATATTTTATGTGTGTTATATTCATAGCAACGTTGATGAGTTTTTTCAATTTGAGATACAATATTTGATTTCCAAAGTACAAATCCTACAATCTAGTTCAAGACAATCTGTCACTCCTGACTCCATGTCATTAGATAAGATTACTTTTTTTCTCATCTATGAAGCAAGAACACTAGACTTGCCCAGCTGTTTTATAGAGAGGTTATTACGGGAGAGTACTTAGATGTCTCAATGCCCATGCTATTTTTCTCCTACTCTTCTTTATTTAGACCTATCATTTATAGCATTTGATAATGTCTTCCTTCCTTCCTTCCTTCTCTCTTTCTTTTCTTTCTTTCTTTGTAAACTTCTGTTCAAAAGTATTTGACAAAACTATTTCTTTTAGCTCATTTTCAGCTTTCTTAGCATTCATTCTCCATGTGTTGAGAAGGGTTTGGGATCGCTATTTATCTACTCATAAGACATTTATCCAGCATTGGATGCTCTCTCAAGCCTCAGTTTTCTATCTGAATTTAGATTTCATTTATGTCTTACTCAGGAGCATATGAAAATCAGTATCCTGACTTTTACTTTTGCATTGTGTATCTTAGTAAAGTGGTGGCAGCCACAATATCAGGGAATGACAACCAACATTATTGATGAGAACAGGAAATACAAACCATCCAGGCAGTTTATGGCAAAGATTTCAAAAGTATTTTCTACTTTTTATACATGACTGGGCTTTTCTAGCACCCTGACATCAGAGTTTAAGCTCATTTGAGGGAGGAGAGAAAGCCACTGCTGCTCTCAAACTGGCCTTCCTTTTCCTGAATCATTATGACTCTAGTTATCTGTAGCCTTCTCTTCCACATGATTCACAATTCTTAAATAAGCAATTTCTGCCTTTGTGCAGATCCATCATCCTCAACATTTTCAGGCGACCTACTTCAAATGCAAATCTTGTCATTTTATCCACCTGCTTAACTCCCTCTAATGTCTCCCTATTGTCCACCGAATAACACTTAAATTGCTTTGCTGGGCTCAAGGTTCATTACAAGATACATCTATTGCCTAGTTTTTTCAGTTATCTCTTTTAACATAACCTCCATGGTCCCACACCATCAGACACATCTTATCTGTGGATCTTAATACATTGCTTTTCATGGGTTATACATTAAAGCCCTTGCTTCTGAGTATGCAGGTCCTATTAGCAGAAGTGGCCTCACTGTCCTATTTTGCCAGACCGTAGTTCAGGCAAGACTACGTTGTCCTTTTGTGATGTACTTGGCAGTCTAGTTTTACAACAGCCAAGATTGCTTTTAAAAAATAATTTATTTTTAATATTTGTGCATTGGTGGTTTGCCTATATGGACGTCTGTGTGAGGAGGTATCAGTTCCCTGGAACTGGAGTTGCAGACAGTTGCTGTGAGCTGCCCTGTGGGGGCTGGGAGCTGATCCATGATCCTCCTGAAGAGCAGCCAGAACTCTTAATCACTGGACAATCTCTCCAGCTCCCACTTTTTCTTTCTTAAGTACTCAACACAGGTTTTTCATGTCTGTGATGTAGGCATCTACATACACACCATAATTTTAGGATTGATCACTTTTGTTAGATATTAATTTATATACTGGCCTTCATTTTACTATAGCTGCAAAGAATTTAATGCAAATGCAATATTCAGTGAATTACAGGTATCTAAAATAATATTTTGCTAATCATAGGTGTTTGCCTGTTGAGTAAATAACTGAATTTAGCAAGTAATTATTAAATAAAAATATCTTTAAATGTTCTCAAGAACAACACTAAATTCATTTCATTTAATTTATGAGTTAACCCACAGATTATCTTAGAGATGACTAGAGATAAAATATATTGAATAAAAATTTTAATAAAACAACCAATTAAACAATCTAGCAAAGTGAAATCAATACTAGCAATAAAAACAATAAAATACACTAAGTCAATTTTATGCTGTATAATTTGCACAGATTTGTGGTTCTACATTTTGGAGTTACTATTTATTAATGTCACAATCTTTCTCTACCAAAAAAAAACCCCACCCATATTTTAAACAGTTACTAAAAATTGAGACAGTGGGTAGGAAAGAGACAAGATACAGAGAAATGTAGGAAAAACTGTTATATTGAATTTGAATTGTCAATTTCCTTAGCCTGTAATCATTTTCAGGGAGCTCATGATTTTGTTCCTTAATGACATCTATTCCTTCTTTGTTCCTAGGCATTTGTGTTTAAAGGGAAGTTGCACTTCTGTTGTTTTTTGTTTTGGTTTGTTTACAGTTTTTAAGGGCACTTCTTACTTTCTCCTTGGCATTAGCAATGCTCTGGAGAGCTATTTGGAAGATAACAAGTGCTGCAAACTGCGGGTGAATGGGCCTTAGAATTGCACAAAAAGCAAACTGGAGCCTTTTGTACTAAGGAAGCTGGAGACTGGGGAGCCCTCATGAATGAGGCATTAAGCACCTGTGCTCCTGTTCCTAGGCTGGGGCTGCCTGCAAAGGAAAAGGAACTCGCGGGGCAAAGCTGATGTCTCCTGAGAAATCATGCTTGCTTGTATTGGGTAAAATAAATTAATTTAAATCATAAAAACTGAGATATCATACTTTTCCCTGACACCCATTTAATTGTAAAACATTTTTCCAAAGTTAAGGTGACTTCAGCAATCTATGTTTATAAATAGAAAGATTCTGAGCTTGGAGAACCATGAAAAATTGTTTTCTTACTTAAAAACAAATGTAATGAAAATGAAGCACCTGAAGAGTTAGGTCTGTTGCAATGGGTTATGCAGAAGGACTCTTGCAAGGAAACACAGTTAGGATGGCAGATGGACTAGGAAGCTGAAAGATGGAAAAATAAAGACGCCATGAGGGAAGACCTTCTGCAGAGGTTTGTCTCATCTTTTAAAATTTGTGAAAACTCTAGGCAAGGCATTAGGAAAGATCTGTGAATAGGATTCACATAATTTGAGAAAGAAGATGGAGCTCTGAATAAAAGAAGGAAAGCCAGAACCAACTGTGCTTCAGAGTGTAATGGTACCCATAGAAGTCAAAAGTAAGATATGATTCTTATGTAATTAATCCACTTAGAAGCTCATATAACTGGGGGTTCTGTGGTATTCAACTCTGGCATTCTGTAAGGATAAGCAAGTATGTGTCTATTTTTATATGACTCTTTTATACGCTGAAAGGGATTAGTGGGCTCCACTTGCACCTGGCTCACAGATTTCTCACCTCCCAAACAATAAGTTTCTCCTGTTTGAACGCACACATCCTGTGATTCTTGCTACAGCAGCTGAGAGATACCAGTATAACTGCCAATTCCATCATAGGACAGCAACAAGCTGCTGCTATGGAAGGCTGGAGAGAGGAATTCCAGAACCTACTTGAACTTGGCAGACTTCAGAAATTATCCTAAGTTTTGCTCAAGCTGACATCAGTTAACATAGCTGCCTCCTTCAATCCCAGCAAACCAGGAGATGCCTGGGATTTATGTAGAAAGACTGGCACAGAAAAGGAAGCATAAGATTCTTTCCATCAAAGAGTGGTGAGATGCTCAGTAGCAGTAATGCCTTGGAAGGAGACTTGGATTTCTGCTGTATAAAATCTGCATCGAAACATCCCGTCTTCATGTTCACAGGGAAGGAACCATGTGTGACCTGTAGAAAGAATTTTATACCTAAAATTGCCTATAGTTCACTTGTAGATTCCTAAAACTTAGGACTTCTGAAGTCCACGAGAAACTCCAAACCTTTACTAAAATATAAACTATGCTTTTAACCCTTGCATGTAATGTGGGCCTGGCATACAGCAATGGTAACCTTTTTTTTTTTTCCCCACCATGCTAGAATGAAGAAAACTAATGAGTAAGGGGTTTGCTCTCGACAAGATCAGTTTCTGTCTTCTACTATTTTACAATCATCAAACAGTGGAGAATTTGCAAAGATTGTGAGTAGAAGTGTTGCTCCACTCTAGTCACTGCTGTTTGGTCAAGGGCAGTCACTTTGGACTTCACTCTAGGTTTCTCTGTGGAGGCATCTACCCTCCAACTCCATTTTTGGTTATTAGTGACCAGGATTTGCTGTTTTATCCACAATCTCTGGTTAACTTTCAACATTTTACTACACAATTCCTCTTACTTTTGATACTGAGATACAATGAAAACAGATTTTTTTCCAGTGGACCCTTTTATACACGTCTATATAAAATTTCCCAAAAGTAAAACTTCCCCTTAAGTTGGGCATGGTGGTGCACACCTATACTCCTGGGAAGTAGAGGCAGGTGGATCACTATGAGTTTGAGGCCAGCCTGATCTACAAAGTAAATCCAGGACAGGCAAGTCTACACAGAGAAACCCTGTCTTGAAAAAAAAAAAAAACCACAAAAATCGAACAAATAGAACAAAAGTGAAACAGTGCTCTGTTTAATGTTGTCTACATGCTCATCACTCTAGCCACAACTCAGTTTAAAAATATTTTTAAGGCATGTGCCAGGGCAACATTAATACAACATTAGTCACGTGAGTGGGTTGCTAGCCACAGTAAAATCAAGGTAAAATGTTACATATGTGAAACTATCTCAAACTGTCTCATATTACTATAAAACTTTTAATTCTGTACTTTCTCTATTTTTTTTTCATAAAATTACTACCAGTTAATTTTAAAATTATTCAAAATAAATGATTTTTTTTAATTTTTGTTTTGTTTTTTGGGACAGGGTTTCTCTGTGTAGCCTTGGCCATCCTGGACTCACTTTGTAGACCAGGCTGGCCTCACTTTGTAGACTAGGCTGGCCTCGAACTCACAGCGATCCACCTGCCTCTGCCTCCCGAGTGCTGGGATTAAAGGCGTGCGCCACCAAATAAATGATTTTTATAATAAGATGAAATCAGAAAAGTTATTTGTATAGTATAGAACTCTCTCCTTTGTACACACACACATACACTCAGACACACATACTTGCACTCAGACACAGACATAAACACTTGAATTCAGTCACACATACTCACACTCAGACGCTTACACTCAGACACACACATAGACACACACACACAGACACACACACACATAGACACATACACACAGACACAGACACATAGACACATACACAGACACACATTCACATAGACACACACAAACACACACACACAGGTACACACAGACACACAGACACATACAACAGACACACACACATAGACACACACAAACACAGACACACATTCACATAGACACACACACAGATACACACACAGACACATACACACAGACACACACAGAGACACATACGCAGATACACTCACACAGACACACACAAACATAATCACACAGATACCCACACATACACACACACACAAACACATACACACACATACTGCAGGCTCTCAGAGAGTGGTTGGACAGGCTGCACAGTACAGCGCTGAAAGTCATCATTCATGTCATGGCCAGGAGACACACACACTCTCTGTGAGGTCCTCAGAACATGAACCGGCACAGAGCCCTGTGAGCTGTGTATCTGGGGCTGGCGGGGAGGGGTGGGCACTGACGAACTTAACCCTATATTACTTAGCTACAGCAGTTTTCACATTAATCCTCATTAATCTATTAATTAAAACAACAACAACAACAGCACAAAAGTCCTTCTCATCCAGTACGCATTGGTTCAATAGTTCTTCTCCTGCTCCTAAAGTAACGAAGTAACTAGCCCTCCAGACAAAACCACTGAGAATGCCTAATGAACAAATACTGATATTTCTCACATGTTTCTGTGTTATTCCAATGAAGCAACATGTGACAGAGAAATACTTACATTTGGAAGAAAACACAAAATATGCAGAAATCAGGAAGGTCTGATTTTAACTTTAAAAAAAAAAAAAACCGTAGAACAAATCACTCCAAATGTTTATGCACGTACATAAAGAAGGAACGCAACAAGCTCAGAGATGTGAGATGTGACAACAAAAATACAAAAAGGCACGTGAAAACCCTCAGGGAGAGATTAAAATAACTTTAAACATGTTCATGGTATCTAAAGTTACAATGAGTCTTTTAAAACATGTGGTTTTATCTGGTTACCCCGCTCTCACCCCCGTCTTTTTATGTGTGTGCAAGACCAATAACCTCTAGCATGTCCCTAGTGACGAGCTTATCCTACTTTGTTGAATATTTTATTAAAACACCAAGATGTACCCAAAATGCAAACAATACCTAAACCCAGAATAAATAAAAGCACACAGAAAACATTGTATAAGAACAGAGGTAAATATTTATCATCTTGTTTGAGGTGCTCTGCCAATAAATGCAAAACTCTGCAGGTAGTCAAAAGGAGGTTTTCTTCCTGGGTCTTCTGTATTAATCTATAACCTAGTGGGAATAGCAGGGAAAATCACTTCTCCTAAAGAGAACTGCACTTCTGCAACTGGAAAAATCAATGGTTGAATACATACATCCCTCTCTATGAAAATATTTTTAAAAATTAAAAACAAGTTCTTTTGGTATATTTAGATAGTTCATTATTAATACTTGGCCATATTGCTTCAAAATTATTATTAAAAGATTTTAACTGTTACTTTATGTACAGGTGTGTTTTTTTCTCCATGTCTGTTTGCATACCACTTGCATGTAAAAAGGGTATCAGATTCCCTGGAACTGGATTTACAAGTGGCTGTCAGCCCTGATCTGGTTGTTGGACATTAATTAACCACTGGAAGAGCAAGTTAGGTGCTTTAACTTTGAGCTACCTCTCTACCTCCCAAATTACTTTAATTTTAATTATGTTTATATGTGCATGCACATCTATGCGTGAGTACGTGCACATGAATGTTGCTGCTCATGGAGGCTAGAAATGCTTGATTCTCTTAGAGATACGTGTGGAGTGGAAGTTATAAGCAGTTGTAAGATACATGATGCGGTGCTGTGAACCCAATTCTGTCATTGGTAAGATTAGTATGTCTCTTAACCATCGGGCCTTTGTACTGTTGTTATGAAAGGTTTTTCTAAGAGATGGAGAATGCATAAGAGTTATTTAAAGTGGTATATACTATCAAGCCTAGACCCTAGCAACCCTACATTATTCACCTCTTTCCTGCAGAGTTTAGTCAGTTCTCTTTCTCCCTCACAGAGCAAGGGCCAACACTGCATGTGGATGCATTTTGACACTATTTCCATACATTTCTGGAATGTATATTTCATTTTTTATGACAAATCTCTTTGGGAAGGAAGCAAGGTATAAATATTTTTAAAAAGCAAAAGAGCAGAAAGACTAAAGATGTTTATGAGTATTTGGAGGTGAGCTTAAGCTGCCAGAACCATGAATTCTTCACTGATTAGCATCAGTCTGGTCAAATTCCATCTCCTTTTGGATGCTACACTGGCACTGACAGATCAATGATATGACATAATTTGTACGGTTTTAGTGAAGTATTTAATAAAGCTACCTATGAGTTTTTATTGTAGTTTATGAAATGTTTTCTAGCAGCCACACTGTTTGGGATAAGGATTGTGGATATGATGGCTGTCCTTAGCACATGCCCTTTATTGTTTTAGACTTCAGATTAATCTGTATAATAAACTTATTAATAAAAGAGTTGGGGGTTGAAAAATATTCTTATTGATTTTGCAGCTAACACAGTGGTAGATCCCCAGAAAAATGTCCGAATAAGAGAATCACAGTTCCTAAAATGCAGAAAAGCCCACCAATCACAAACACGGCTAAATGTAATGAAGTATACAATTACTTAAATATACAACTCAAAAATGAGAATAAGAGGCTTGAGAAATGACTGCCGTAACACAGGTGATGCAAATGCTACTCTATATTGCATCTTCGGCAAATGACAATGACCTTGACTCCATTACAGTTTATGTTAATAAGTATTTTTTTTAAAAAAATGGAAAGAAAAATATTCATACAAGTAGAAATATGATCTGTGGTAATGGAGGAAAATCATTGCAAACGTGTCTATAAACTCACCTTTAAAAACTGAGCAAAATATTGTATTGTTCAACATAATTTTTGAGTCCTTGAAACATATTTTGGATAAGCATTTTCCCAATTATCCTATTTTTAGTAGATAAAAATGATGCCCTATGTCCATGCGAAAACTCAATTTTGTTATCAATCAAGGTGTTTACAGTAGCAACAGAAAAGCAAATTATAACTCCAATTTTAAAGAGGAAGGAAACATCTGCATTGTAAGCCTATGCTTCAAAATTTGGCAGCATAGGTCTAGGAACAAAATTATTCTTCATCTATAGCACAACTGACTTTATAAGTTAAAACCATAACTAACATACAAATTTAATATCTGCAAGAAAATCTCACAGGCCAAGATTGCTTGGTAACACAAGGGATTGATGCAACTCTGCATTGTGAACATGAAATATCAATAAATTTTATTTTTATTTTACTTATAAGTGGCCAAGAACCTAAGATTTAATCAGTCATGTGCCTAGGGGAAACCCTACTACTACGATTCTGGGAAAGGATCATAACAATAAAATGACAGCTAGTGATATAGTGTGAAACCTAAGGATCAGCGCATAGGTCAACCATCATTCAAGAAGCTTTTTTTATGCTGAACATGGGAATTAACAATGAGACCCAAATCTGGGCAATGGGCAGAGACTGTGAGACTTTGGCAAACTCTGTACTAAATGGTATGAAACGCCTCCCCTCAGAGCTTGGGATTCTATGCAGAAGAGGAATCAGAGAGAATGTAAGCCCCAAATGCTGGTTGACTTAAGGAAACTATGTCTCCCAGCCACTACAGGATTGACAGACAAATAAACTTAAGGAGACTCTGACAGTACTCATAAGACCCTGACCATGTGCAAATCAGACAAAATCTCAGCACTGAACATAAGAAACAGATACAAAATCCCATCTCTGAAAAAGGAGTTATTAGCACTTGATATCACATTTATATGATGGACTGTCACTTGTTATATCATACACCAAGGCTGGCCCCATGTGCAGGACTAAGCCAACACAAAACAAACTCCATGTATTTTTTGTTGGCTTTCATTTGAGATATGTATATGTGTATATATATATATATATATATATATGGTAAAAGTTTGTGTTTTGACTTTCATTCCTTCTTATTTTTTTTTTCTTCTTTTGTTTTTGACAGAGAGGTAGATAAAGGAGAGAAACAGAGAATAAAATTGGGTAGAAATAGGTAGGGAGGAATGGAAAGGAGTTGGGGCATGAAAGAATATGATGAAACTGTATTGTAAATCTTTGAATAAAAAAAGAAAGAACTTGTATGTGTGTGTTTTGGCTGCATGCATGTGTATGTATATGCAACACATTCATATCTTATACCTGCAGAAGACAGATTCGAACATCAGATCCTGTGGAGCTAAACTTATAGCTAGTTTTGAGCCATGTGCTAAGTGGGAATTGAACCTGGCTTCTCAGGAAGAGCAGCAAGTGCTCTTAACTGATGAACCGTCCCTCCAGCTGTTGTATCAGTGAATTATAACTCTTCATCTAATATTACAACATAATTTTTGTTATTTTTGGTAATTAGAAATAATATATAGAACAGGTCTTAGTCAATTGCTGTAAAATGCAGTTTTGTTGTTCAGTGTTTATTTTGTGGGGAAAATATTTTTAATTGTTCTCTAAATTTGATTTTCTAACACTGATTTTACAATATTTCTATGAGTTATTAGGCAATGGGAAGTGCATTTCAGTATGTAGATTTTTGTTCATTAAGCCACACTTTGTCAGTGCTGATGTGATACAAAACTTGAATACAAGCTACCCCCCCTGCCCCCCCCCGCATCCATCACTATAGATACTATATGTACTTAAATGCCTCTCTGGAATTTAGTCCTTGTATTTTGGCTTTCAGTACAGCATGGCCAGAGCAAGATCATGTGTGCTAGTGACAGCCATATTTGCAAGAACTGATTGCCCGTGGGAAGGATGCTACCATTAGGCTTCTGTGATAGAAGCACTGGAGTCCGCTCCAAAGCAGGCAAGTCTTGGGATGTAGCTCTTGAAATAGAAGCAGCCATGCAGGGTGTTCAAAAGATGCTCACTTAAATGCCTGTGTTCAAAGATATATTAATACCCAAAAGCAGCAGTATTATTTTCTCCTGCTATGGGGACCTTTTGGTCTTTAGTAAGAAAGAAAAATTCTAACAAATACACAATTTTATACATCCTTCAATATTTAAGTTTAATTTTATTCTCCAAAAATTTTATGGTTCTTTTGAATGCCTTTGGAAATTTCTAAGTTGTTATGATAAATTTGGTTTAAATTTATCCATTATTTGGGAAAGTGGCCTGTTCAGAAATTAACAACATTTTTTAATATACAATAGTGTCAAAATTTGTGAAGGATATCCTACTGTCTTATATTATTTGGATTATCTTTATTGACATAAGCATATTACAGAGATGAAATCAACATAAGTCAAACAGTTCTCTAATATGCCTTAGGCCTGTTTCAATATCATAGCAAGATGGCTATTATGGGGATACACAGGAGATAGTCACCAGTGGGTCATATGTGAATTTAAACATAGGACCCATTCTATTAAGCATAGCCATAGTGACTCTGTTCCACAAAAATAACAGCAATAAACAAGTTAAATGCCTTCCTTTGAGGCATGTATGCATTATCAGTCATTTTATTCAAAAAAGAAGAGTGATAAAAAAGATATTATCAAGGCAGCTCCTTTAATTTCTATATACATTCTATTCCCTATATCTCTATATTTTGCACATATAAATATATATGCATAAGCATAATACATACATACATGCATACATACATACCTACATACACACTTTCATGTATAGTTTAACTCTGAGGCTTTATATCCTTTACGAATCTTGGCTTAATTAGGGCCAATTTTACTAGGTACTAAACGTGAAAAGAATAATGATTTACTAGTGTTTCAGGAACTTCTCACTGTCTGAAGCAGGATGCAGTTAGATGATACCCTTGCCTACCACAGAAGTAATACATGAATGTGCTATGCTGCTTTCCTGACTGAGGGAGAATGAGCCCCTTTGGCGGGGTCGGGGGCAGGAGACTATTTTGTCAAATCACTAGCCAATAAGACCTCAACAGAGGCATTGCAGTACAGGAGCAGTTCCTTACTGATTCTGAGGGGCAGCTATCTATGGCCTGGCCAACCGCTGTGGATGTGCTGTGACAGAGATGCCTTGTTATTTTCCAAATTCCAGACAGTGCAAAAATTCTTTGTGTAGAGAGAGTCCCAGTAGTGTGTCATCTTGAGATTTATTCATTGAGAGATTCTTACCCATAATTCTTATGCTCATACTTCCTGGAAAATACATAGATCCTGGTGACGATAATTACTCTTCTGCTTCTAAAAAGATGCTTTTGACTAAGCAAGTTTCGGGAATATTAGCAATTCCCCTGCTGTCTACCTATTTACTGTCCCCAAGGACAGATGCTAGATATTAATGCCCAACCAAGTCATAGACTCTTCTCTTGGGAAACAAAAGGTGTGTGTGAAGTGGAGTGTTTCATCATTTCTTGCCTATTCATGTCACGTTGCAAATTTTCTCAAGTTCTTCTGGTATCATCATTATTTTATTACAATATTTATGCTTCCAGAGAAGAAAAGGTACAACATTGTAAAGTACCATAAGCTTTTTTGTCTTACTCTTTGGCTTGAGTTAAATAATGTATTTGCAAGATAAACGTGACTCTAAAATTTCTTTTACACAGTGAAGTTTTTATATTATACTGTTTGATGACCTCGCAATTTTATAATTTTTAAATTTTTCTTTATTATTTTCTTTACAGAACACATATAATATTTTTATGAAAATGCACTTGAAAAGGTATAAGCAGTAGAGCATAGTAAAAGCTGAAGCAACATAAACCTTAAAAGCTTAAAATGAATTCCTCCATAAATCCTGATATAATCTTGCTTTGCTGATTGTTAAATTGTACTATAATCATTAACCTTCAGGTTATTCACCACTCATTAAAAGTTTGCATTGATATATCAGACCGACATTTTCTTTTTCCCCTTTCATATGAGGAATTGCTTTTAGTTTGGGTTAGGAAATTTAACTAATGAAACATATCACAAAATAGCACAGTATATTTTCCTTTGCATTACTTCACATAGAAATTATATCATTAAATTGTAACTATTATAGTTTTCCTTGAATATGTATCATTCAAAAATTTTATATAAAAGGTAATATTTAAAGAACATAATTTGACAACTGTACTTAAAATAGTAAATATAATTTTTAAATGAATGGTTTAGGCATATTAATTTGCTTAATATTTTCCAAAAATATTTAAATCAAAATGTTAACCATCAAGAAAAAATGTGATCTGATGGAGAATCTACAAATTCAGGAAATATCTCTGGAGACTGTAGGTGATGGACAGACATAATGACATTAATCATTATATATCTTGTCACGTTCCTCCACTTCACAATATGTTAAGACAAAGTTCTTTTACACTTAGGACACTGTCCTCTTTAGGACAATATTTCAATTTTCACAATAAGCAGTAACCTTGATAACACTAAAATAAGCTTCAAACTTTTTTGAAGAAACTAAGTTAGATATTATGAGTTTCTCCAAATCTACGTTAAGCTCAGTGAAAATTAAATTGAGCTGGAATTTTATATGTAACCAAGGAATGTAATTTGGTTTTTCTATTAGTTCTAATCTTAACCTAAGTATTTACAGATCAATACACATTTTATATTTAATGGTACTCATAAACATCTTATGCAGGAGTTTCAATTTTGTGCTGTAGTTACAAATGCATTTTTAAGTAGAAGGAGAATTGTACAAGGAAAGAAGGCAAATTGAAAGGTATTATTTATAAAAACGTTAAGGATTTTTCTGTAAAGTTGAGAAGTCTTTTTGTAAGGAATGCGATACTTGCCTGGCTGTGGAAACTCACCATATTGAGGACGTAAGTTTTTGCTAAAGCCAGACATGAAAGAAATGTCACACAGATGCTTCTTTGAACACTCTGTCTGCCTCATGTTCTGCCCTCCAGACCCTCATCTTGGAGGTCCGTTCTGGATTCTGCTCAGAGCAGTGTTGTTCCATGTGTCCATTAGAACGACTTGGGTAGCCTTTAAGGACTCTCTAGGCTAGAGTCAAAATAAATCAGAATATTGGTGTGTGCCGGGGAATGGGAGGACAAATGAGTGTCACTTGCCAATGTTAAGAGCAAAACACAGCTCACCAAAACGGAGAAGCATTCATTCCCCTGCGCAGGTGAAAGCCACAGCACCAATGAGCTAGATTCGTTTTTGCTCATCTCTCCTACTTAAATTGTGTTTTCTCAGGACCTCATCACCTGCTTCGTTGTATCCTTCACAGTGGTCAGTGTGTAGTTTTCATGTGAACATTCCTCTTATCCACATCCTGATGCCACATGTGGATGAGGCCTGGCTAGGTTCGGCTCCTTAGAACAGTAAGGCAGCAGCGGACTTCCTTATCACAATTAGAGATGTTTTCTTCCGATGTGGAGATCACAATTGTCTTTAATGTCACTCATGCCTCTCACTTTTCATTCACCCCTTTTTAAACTACTACACACATGTATTCCAGGGAGGTATTTTTATGTGAACAGAAAATTGGATTTCTCCATAAAAACAAAAACAAAAACAAAAAACACAAAAAGCCTCCAGCAACTTACATTAAGACCTCACTCCAGCAAGCTTCACACATGGTACTTTTACTCACTTGATGACAAAGGTGTTCTTTTATTATTATTATTTTTTATTGTCCTCATCACTTAATCCTCAGTTCTTACTCATCTGTCCTTCTGTTATTGGCACCAATAGGGTCTCAGGTAAATAGCTTGCTTGTTAATTTGCTTTGTAAACCTACTATTAAGATTGTGCAGTCACAAAATGCATAGCTGAGTTATTACCCAAGAGGAAAACATCATCTTGAGTTCAGATTTCTCCTGATTAGAGTACAGGAGAAGGCACAGTCTCTCTAAAGAGGTCTTGTGTAACTGTGGCCACACCTATGTTGGTCACATGAGGAAACCTAGAGGAAGGTTAATTATTTCTTGTTCTCATCCATGAATGCAAACTAAGAAACTAAGTTCATGTGATACATCCCCCAAAGCTTTTCCTGAGCCCTCACCCTCTGTATCCTTCTGGATCCCACACCGTTTGCATTCTTGGTATCAACCATTGCTGACACAGTGAGAACAAAATCCCCAGACAGATTATTTGACGTTATTACGAGTGAAGGAGAGTCAACAAGGCACTATTATCCTGCCTGGGGTGCAAGCTACTTCCTTAAAACATTTTAAGCAATGTCACCGATGTGCTAATGCACAGATTTATTAATTTAGTGAGATATAACCAAACAACATTTATGCATGTGTATTAATATCTAGTTAAATATATATTTATTACATCTATGTAATACTGAGGAGAACACGTGCGCCATATCTCTCCTGTGGAGGTCATATGGTAACTTAATCCAGAATGAGTGAGCTCTTTCCATCCGCTAAATGGATCCCAGGGATAGAACGTAGTCAGATTTGTCAACAAGTGCATTTATCCTGAATCACCTTCATGGCCCATGTATGTATGTATGTATGTATGTTTGTATGTATGTATATACACATATACATATATCTTTAAATTATCTACCTGCTAATGCAAAATAATGCATATTTATGAAAACAGCTTCACATGCCTTCCAGTTCTCCATGACAATACATACAATAGAATGCATGTATATATGCAAGGGGGCTTTAGGAGATACCTTCCTACACAGTCGCCAGCAATACTTGCATTGACAGTGCTTGCCAAGATTTCTTCTGTGATATAAAGCCAAGTCAAAAATTTCTCTTTTTGTTGGCACTAAGTGAAAGCACTTTTACCCCATGCAGGACTTAAAAAAAAAAGAAAGAAAGAAAGAAAGAAAAGAAAACCCTTAACTCTAACACCAGTTGCTTGTTTGTTTAATATATGTTAAGAAATTCAACTTACAGCTGGGCACAGTGACTTACATATGTAATCACAGCATATGAGGAGGCCAACACAGGCAGCTTTCTATGAGTTTGAAGCTAGCCTGGTCTACAGATTGAGTCCAAGACGGCCAATGCTACACAGAAACCTTGTCTCAAAGGGGAAAAAAGAAATAAAACTTCCTTAGTTGTATTCTTTGAAATACTAATATGTGATTTTAACTTTTCACTTACCTCATATAACAGGACTTGAAACATCAAGACCATTTCTGTCCTAGAGATGGTTTGTCTTTTAGCTTTTCAGTATGACAGAAGGGAATTTAAGAAAATCAACTATGAGATCAGATATTCTGACAGAGCATATGCTAAATTTCTAGGAGGAATTTGATCCCAGTTTTTAAACTTAATAGGATTTATTCCAAAATACCTAGATTCTGGGATGAAGTGTGAAGTTTCTACAGAAAGCTGGTAGACCTCCTGAGCTAGTATATGTTCTGATGAGAGGTGAGAGTGGGATAGAGTGTAGGATAATTCCCCAAGTTCATAGTTTCTATTTGCATCAGTCATTATCTTGTTATTTAAATTATAGTTTCTGAAAGATTACTTTCAGAAGAAAGCTCTCACTATGGATTAAGATGAAGGAAGTTTTCTTAAAATAATATAATTTGAAAACATGACATTGTAAGCAAAATATATTGCCTTAAAAAGCAAATATGAAGGAGAGAAAATATTGTAGTCTCAAGACTAGTGATGCCTCTAATGTCAATCATTTGAATGTGTAAGTTAATATAACTTTTTGACTGTAGTTTTTTAGCTTAAGCTAATAATTGATGACATTAATGGTTTCAAGCAAATGTTACTATTTTTTAAATATTTTACATATTTTCATATATTTGCTCTATGATGCAGTGATTTAACATTCAGTCAGTATGTCAAATGTTACTATTACAAATGTCATATTGGGAAAATGCATATGCCATAAATTAAACGTATATAAAATTAGAAATTTTAGAGTATGAATAGGTTTGCATATAAAGATAATAGTTAACCTACAGAAAGAAGATTGCGTGACATTTAAAATTTATTAGTAGTGACTGAATTTTTAGTTCATCATGCCTTCTTTTATGGGAATTGGGAAAGAAATTCTGAAGCTGAGGATCAGCATTCAGTTTCTAACTAATCACATATTAATTTCTTTACTAGCATATTATAAATATTCATTGCTAGAAAATCAATAAGAAATGCATTTATATACATAAATAAATGCATATCCAATTAACTAAAATTAGGGGGGAATCTATTGATAATCAGACCAGCTATGAGTCATTTCTATAAACCCTTATTGTCTATTATATATTATTACTTCCAAAAATCCTTATTAGTGAATGGCCCTCACCCTCTTACCCCCTTCTCACATATTTCACTGACGTCGATAGGATTATACAATGTCAAGTGTTTGAATCAGTATGTTGATATTTGAAAGCAGTTTAGCTAGATTATTAAACCGTGTCTATTCAAGTATGCTTCTTTTCCCTTACAACTCAAGCAGCCTGCTTTCTCCAACATAAGAGCCCTTGAATTTAACCACCTTAAATTAAATGATTTGACCAGTTACATTCTACAAAATATTTAAGAGAATCAAATAGTACACATTAGAGTTCCAGAAATGCTAACTGGTAATGATAATAAATAAAATTACTACTACTAATAATAATATGACAAACTCAGTAGTAAAAGAATAATCCTGATAGGCTGTGGTCATCTGGTGGGGAGGAGGTCCCCTTCTGTCACAGGCCTAGGGGAGGATAATAGGGTGAAAGAGGGAGGGAGCGAGCAGGGAACAGGAAGATACAAATGAGGGGATAACAACTGAGATGTAATCTGAATAAATTATTTAAATAAAAATTTTTAAAAATCTATAATTCTAAACATTAAATACTACTTAAATATTTACTATATGTAAATATAAAAATATTTCCATAGTTAAAATTATTTTGAAAGATATGTAAATTAAAAATGTTATTTCTAGTACAATCACCTTATTCTCAATCCCAGATTATGTCATAGAAGAGAAGCAGATCATGAAAGAAATAGGGTACTTAAAATTTATGTATATTCATACAGAAATGAAGATTTAAACACTTATATTAAAGGAAAAAGTGATATATATATATAAATAAATATACATATAAACAGATGAGTTTAAAGCAGGAGTTTATTTATCAAAGAAACCTTCTTTAGTTTGAATTAACAATATAGAAGAAGGAAAATCAACTGAGTGGCCTGTATATTGTTTGAATTCTAGCTATCAATATCTGTATTATCGTCTAAAATTTCCTCCTGTCCTAGAGTCACTCTATTTTTAGGAATTATTTCAAATATACAATAAATGAATGCAAAAATCCATCTTCTATAACAATTACTTTCGAGGTGACAATAATAATAATTGAGTTAAAACGCAAAGTTTTAAGGTAAAACAAGTAATGGTGTGACTTTGATGGACTCTTACCAAAGCAAGAGAAACGAGAGAAACAGCATACAATCAAAGAGTACAGTGTCCATGGGGCCTATGCAACTAGTATAAAGTTCTTTAAGTATTATCCTATAATTTGGAAAATTATGTTCTAGTAGATTTTGCTTTGGATACAATTAATATTAATTTATCAAATGATTTTCAGTGAATTTTCTGTGTACTCAAAATATTGTTTGTATTTTACTGCAAAATCTGTTCCATAGGACATTATTAAAAAGAACGTTGGTACTAGATTTTGAGGGGAGTTCTATTTACATAGAACACACTTGTGAAAAAGGGCTTAAAAAATGAAGAGAGAATGACAGAAACGCATGTTCTACTACAAGGTAAAGAACGCCTCTTAGTGAGTTGCTTATTATTCATTTTTCAATTACAGAAATAGTCATGTTGTTCCAAATAATAGCACTACTTATTTACAAAACAAAAACAATCTAAGTACACAAAATTAACAAGTTCACAAAGTGTTCTGAAGATCAATTCTCATAGATGGTGGTATGGTGTTTTGAATGAAAATGGCCCTCATAGATTTTTATGATTCCATATTGATGAAACTATTTGGGAAGGATTAGGAGGTGAGGTTTCATAAGCTCACATCATTACCAGTTCTCTCTCTCTCTCTCTCTCTCTCTCTCTCTCTCTCTCTCTCTCTCTCTCTCTCTCTCTCTCTCTCTCTCTCTGTCTCCCTTTCTCCTTCCTTCCACCCCTCTCTGTGTATGTGTCTGTCTGTCTGTCTCATGTTTTCAGAAGCTAATGTAAACTCTTAGCTACTGCTCAAGTGATAAGCTTGCCTGACTGTCTGCCTATCTGCTGCCATGTCCCACATCATCATAGTTATGAACTTAAACCTCTGACACTGTAATCTCTCCATAAACTATTTCTTTTGTAAGTTGCCTTGGTCATGGTGTCTTAGCAGAGCATTAAAATCATTATCAAGGTAACTAAGACAATACTTAATATACTGCAGTGAAAATCTCTTGTAGTGTGGTGGTATCATAAACTTTTCTCACTAACTCTCACAGAAGGTAACAAAGATTGTCCAGCTTTCTGAAAATTGTTGCTCTCAATATATGTTTCAAGAACCCTAACATGTCCTAAAAGTTACTTGCATTTGTAGGTAAGTACTTTTTTTCGTTTTTTCGTTAAATACTTACATTTTCTTGTACTACATTATTTTACATGTATGTGCTCCTCAGACTCATTGATTCCTGAATATCTCCCCAGTACTCACATGCTTTCGACAGCTTCTGCATTGCTTATGTGTACACAGCAGGTTGAACTCATTGTTAGGGAGCACAGTTTATTAAGTGCATGATATTTATACCTCAATAAAGGGAGAATGCTTATTTGTTATCAGCTGATCCTATATTTAGCATCAAAGGAAAAAAACCTTAATTAAATCCAAGCCAAGTGATGTATTAGAGAAGAAACCATAGGATATTGCCCAGAGGTTTTGAAAGTTTCTTGTTTCCTGTGGCTTTAGTACCTGAAAAAGTTTTCTAGAGCGACTAGTCAAAAGCATGATATTGCAGTCTTGATTTGCACAGACTATATTATAGACCTAAAACTAAAGAGTGGATACAGAAAAGACTCCAGGAAACAGAGAACAAACATTTGTGTCTGTTCAACAAATGTAACAAAATAATGTTACTTTTTGGTTTTGCTTAGTTTACAAAGCAGCTGTGTATCTGAGAACAGTAGTTTCACATGTTGCCAAGTATAAGAAAAATGCTTTTCATAATTTTGCAAATAGACTTTATAATCTCCCCAAAAAGAAATGACGAACTGTAAAAAAAAATGTTCATTGAATCATCATATATAAATTTAAGAACTTTTCAAAACTCTTAACTGTTTTTAAATAACGTTTATTATCTAATTATTTAAAAAACATATTGTGAAAGAATATAATGGAGTATCTAAATTTAGACAAATTAATGACCTAAAATAAAGTGACCATATTTGTAGGGCTCAAGGGATGGCTTACCAGTTAAAAGCACTTTTAAATAAAAATATTTCCAGAAACCACATGGTAGCTCAAAATTATCTTTAAATCCAGTTGCAAGAGGCCCAACACCTTCGTCTGGCCTTGTGGGCATTTGGTACATACACATACATGTAGGCGAACCTCACGAATACATGAAATAAATATAAGTGTTTAAAGTGAATACATTTGCAGAACCTGGAGAGATGGAATAGCAGTGTCAGTTATATCTGGGGAATGCTGGAGATCATCTTAGTCTTTGATCCACTCCAAATCTATGACGCATTTCCTGTTGCTAGCACGTTCTTCTTTTTGAGAAACAAACAAACGCACATGTTTGGACTCAAAGGAGTTCTACTCTTTTTTCATACTTTGAAACCACGGGTTGTTTTACCTTAAATGCCCAACAAAAACACATTTACTAGAGATTACATTACTTGTTTGTGAAGTTATGAGGATGTGTGGAACCTTTAAGGAGTGGAGACTGATAGAAGGGAGGAGGTCATGCTAGAAGAGACATGCCCTAGAGCTGGTGAGGAGCCCGGTCTTTCATTTTGCTTCTGACACCATGTGATGAATAAGTCTCCACTGACAGGTGCCTATCATCCTGTACTGTTTCTGTCATTACAGTCCTCACAGCAACAGAACCAACCAATTGTGGATGAGAGCTTCTGAAACCAAGAGCCTAAGGAAACACTTTCTCTTTATTAGGTTTTGTTGCTTTTGATATTTTGTCCCACATTGTTACCTGCAATGCGACAGAGGTTGAAGACAGGGTCTTTAAGAAGATAATCAAAGCTTACTGATTTTAAGAATGGATATCCACTCTGATAAGACTGTGTTCTTAGAACAGAGAGATTTGCAGAAGTTACTCTCTGCCCCACTCCCCCAGAAGACTCACAAAACAAGTCAGGCTTTTACAAGCCAGGAGAGATGCTTCATCATAATCAAATCCCTGAGACATTTTGACCTTCAACACTGAGCTTCTGGGCCAACCCTAAATTCTCTTGCACAAATACAGGTAAGTGGTCCAAATGGTGAGAGTGGTCAAGAATCTATTACAGCCAATTTGACCAAAGTGTTTATAACCATGAATCAAGCTGGAAATATTTCATTCAGTAAAAGAAAATACAATTCAGGTAAAATGGTGCACATGTTTATCACTACAACTTAGCAAGGCTGAGAGGAAAAGCAAATAACTAAAAATAATTATTAGTCCAAATCAGTCATCTACTTCTGTCTTGCATACTGTTTACATTTTATCAATAACACTAAGAAATTGCTGCCCAGGGGATGACTAATACCATTAAACTAGACTCCAGCCATTCCAGTGCTATTAGATGATAAAATGAGTTTCTTGGGAGACTTTTGAGTAATTGGAGACATGAATCCTGTGGAGGGAATGAGGCCAGTGAACCTGAGGATGGGTTTGTAGGCAATCTTTATTCCATAGGGGTAAAAGCCCTAGAAGCTGCTACTGAAAACTTGTATCTAGAAATGAACAGACAAACTACAAAGATCAAGGGAATGCAATTTGGATTGATTCTAAATTTAAAACACGAGTATAAAAATATAGGAAAGCTAACTGAGGCATTCTGATCGTCTGAATATTTTATATTATTCTCACTTAAGTAATCTCATTTTAAGTGAAGATGTTTTAAGATTTCCTCCTATCAATGCATGTCTATGTGTAGAGCCTATGTGGGCCAGCAGGCATCAGATCCCCTGGAGCTGGAGAGGCAAATGCTTGCTTGATATGGGCCCAGGGATGTGCTGCAGGGAACATCAGGTGCTCTTACCTAGTGAACCATCTCTCTGGGCAAAATGTCCTTGACTTACAAGTGGCTTCTTTAACTGCTTTCCTTAAGTTACAGGTATGGCCTCGAACTCTATTTAAGTCATTGATAACTTCTAGCACATTAACTGAGACAATCACATTGTTGTTGGCTCTTAAGGCACCAGGAACTTTGTCACAGCAGGCTACAGTGACAGTGACAGATGCCGAGTCTAATTCCATATGACATCTAGAAAAAAACATATTAGTTTAAAAATACTCAATACTTCCTTAATCAGAAATGAAATGATGGATACATTCTCTCTCCTGGAAGGGGAAAAGCTACCATTTTGTTCAGAAGGAATTCTACTTACATAGCACTTTACCTTGCTCGCACACCATGTTCAGGTCCAAAGACAGCAAAAGCGACATCATCTGGAACACCATTTTTATTTCCTCCCAAGCCAGTGCTGACTTTATTACTCGCTCCTCTTAGTTCCTAGTCATCACTAACAATAACAGCAGCTCCCCAGGACTATAGTTCAAATCCCTGGACTCCATGACCCATGATCCCGGACTGAGAGGCTTTGTAGGAGGACTGACTCCAATAGCACCATGTTGGGCAAGGACTGCACTATTGGAATTTTCAGGCAGCCATGTTTCTTTGGCAAAGGGTCTTGTGCGAAAGAATCACCCTATTGTGTTCTTTCCCTCCTTGACCATATCACCCCCTTAGTGATTTATTGATTGATTTTCTATGTCTATAAGTACAGAATGGAAGATATTGTAGAAGTGCAGTTTCAAGGCAGTCTATTCTTGGTGAGACTATTTGAAATGTAAATAAGATAAAGAAAAGCCAAGGAAAATCAGTGAACATTGGCAAATCTGAGTGCACGTGTGGCTATTAAATAATTCAAAGAGAAGTCATCTGTGTGGCATGGGTCTTGTGAAATCTCCAGTGATTTTTCTGGTCACAAAAGAAGCTGCCGTGTCATAGTGTGTTCAAATGAGTTCAGGTGCATTGGCAAGGCAAAGACACTACCGCATTATAGTTAATGTGCTTCTCACAGAAAATCATCTCAAGTAGTTAGCTCTGAAGAGTCAGGTCACAAAGCAGGAGCTAGCTTCCTAGAGGACTTCATTTCAAACTCATCTTCCAGGGAAGAATAGCACCAGTGTCTGCTTTCTCTAAGAGAGCCCTCAAGAACAGAGTTGCTTTTCCCTATCAGAAACTGGAGAGGGACAAATCAAAACTGATGCAGAAAAGGACAGGTGGAATTGCACCTACAAAGACCCTCAGGCTGCTAATGAAGGTTCTTGTCATAATGTTGGAAGCCCCCCCCCCCAATTCCCTCTCATAGCTTCCTCTCATAACTTTTAATCATATATCAATGTACAGGAAAAAGCAAAGCATTGTAGCTTTGTGCATATTCTCTGCTGGATTCTCCTTTATATCCAGAGTGGAAAAAAAGTAACCACTTGAAGATAAAGCAGATTCAGTGGATTTATCCTGATTACGCTTCATCTAACGGGATTAATGGAACGTTAATAGAGGTAAACTAGGGTTAGGATAAACCCATAGGAGAAAAAAGCTTTGCTGGGACAGAGAATGCCATGTGCACACAAACATATTTTAGCAGCATGCTCAGGGATAAAGCTGCCCACAAGGACCTGGGGGGATTCATTCTTCAACCTTTAAAACTTGGCCAGACAGTGAAGGCAGCAAGATCAGGGAGTTTAATGAGTTGTGGTGTCAAGCTGAGCTGTGTGAGTCACCATTTTTATTTTAAGACAAGGCTTGCATAAGCAGTTTCATTAAAAAACCCTGTGCATTGTGTCTGCAACAGTGTCTCATCCTCGCAAGAGAAAGTGTGTAATTGCTGAGGTTATTAGATAGGTACAGGCACAAGCATCTACATTCCTTAAACTTCAATTGACTTCACATCGTTATCTTCTCTTAAGGCTCATGTGTATTTTCAGATTTGATAGATAGAATCCATTATGTTTCCCTGGGCATTACTTTGCTCTGTATTCTGACCTTAATTTTATAGCTTTAATATATCACTCATGCTTTTTCCCAGGTTGAGCTAAAATAAAATAAAATAAAATACTTGGACTGCAAAATCTTGAGAATGAGCAGTCTGATTGGATAATAGCCTAAAATTAACAAATGACCAGGCAGAGCTGACATCAACCCATGGCCTTTAGAGCCAAAGATTTGAGAATACACCATTCTGCATAGCTTTCCTGTTTAAAGTGTAAAAGGCTGGGGAAAATATTACACAGAAATTCTGCTACCTAGGTGCAAAAACACCATTTTTTTCCTCTCCCCAAATAATTCCCATTGAATACAGTAAGGCTAATTTACTAAACTTCTGTGGACCCTCAGTGGCATGTTCTCAGCAGTAATGTGCATGGCTGATTGTTCTGCTCACAAATCAAGAGACAGGCCAAGAGACAGTGGGCAAAAAAGAACGTGAACGTGGAAGTTTTTTGAGACAGTTATCTCAGTTTCTTAATAAAGCAGGCTGAAAATAACCCAACGAATACGATTGAACTCTGCTAGCAGGTTAGTGACCTCAAAATAGCACCCAAGCGATGCATTTCAAAACAATCTTCACTTTAAGAATCATTAAGTGTTTTACACAGTCTTTAGACATCAATGTCTTGTAACCAAGAACCAATTGTTGTTACTTTATTTGGGAAATGACTCTTAGCATTGCACTTGCATCTGCATGTCAGAAGCATTCCAAAGAGTACAAATCCATCCTAATATTGGATTTCACCTAATTTTGTATTCTGTAATTCTTTTTCAACTAATACACATGACTTAGGATATAATTTTATTCTCCATGCATTTATGTAATAGGTGGTATTTTCAGGAAAATGTAAAGACAGTTTGTCTTCTCAGTACATTCGCTGACGTTTTGGAATATTTTAATCAGTGGGTCTCGCAGTGTTTGGGAAACAAGGAGAAACTGATTCATTATTCTCCATTAAGGGCTGCCTATCACTTTTGTTTTCACTGAAAACTATTACTGGACAGTTGTGACAAACGTAGTCTCCAGGATTTCTGATCTAAGAAAGTAAATAAACTGGAAACTTTTCAAAGAAGAGCTATGTATATATTTGGTGTTCACTGACCATTATGAAGTCCTCAAAGTTCTATTATAAATTTTTGGCTGAATTAGTGACTATATTAGCTAACTACTTAGGTTTTAGTTCACCTCCATCACATTTTGTACAATCAGGTTTATAGCCCTAACAAGACAGACATACAGACAGAACACACAAACACACACACACACACACACACACACACACACACACACACACACACACACACACACACACTGACTCTTCCATACGTCTCTCAGCGCTCTGCCCAGGGTCTAGCTTTGAGTCCCAGTATTTGTCCTGATGTCCCGCTAGATGAAATCTCTCAGAGGACATTGATCTATCCTCCAAATTTTATAGATGAGGAAGCAATGAAACTGTATGCTGATGACAGATTCTAAGCATCTGTATTTTATGTTTATGTAATTGTTAATAGGAGATGATGCTGACAACCTTCATTATTCAAATTTTGATTTCTGCCAATTATTAATATCTTTTACCAAAATTTCTCCTCACATGGAGCATTGCCCAAACGCTTAGTCATTGAAGTCGTGAGTAGGTCAGACCATAGGGCTCTGCTCTGTCCCACATGCCTTTGTTCCACTATTCTGTAATATTAATAGATACCCTTGGTACCCATGCCACTGCCATTCCTAGGACTGTCTTTGCCAGACCCCTGTGACAATGAGGAAGCATGGTACTTGCCTCTGAGAGTCTGTAGTTCTTAGCAGGAAATATTGGAGCATGAAAGAAATGCCACACATCAGGGTTTATGTGGATAAAAGGAAAGCTTCAAGGACAATGTAGAATATGATATACTAACACTGATATGCAGATGAGGTGGGCTATAATAATGAATGGTTTTGGATGGTTATGTCAACTAAACTTTCTGTGGAAGTCAGAAATGCTGTTGGGAAATGCATGAAAGGAACCATCAAGTTAAAACAGACACATTAGTATAGATGTATACTGGGTACTTCCAAATACAAGTGAATTTTGGAAGATTCACTACTCTTCTAAACTCTTGATTCCACCTTAAAGGAGATTATCAAGGTGGAAAAAGACATTGAATCCTTGAAAACAATCTGTTCCTGTTTTTTAGTATATCACCCTGGACACTAAACACCCTAGGGGGAAAGATCTGTGCATGTCCAACTACTTTCTGTGATAGACCATTTGCAAAAATATTTATTGTGGCATTTAGAAGTGTGGCATGGTAAACAGGTGGATAAGTCAGTCCTTAAATATCAAACTGTTTTGTGGATGGTTCCTAACTAGTTCTGACTTCCCGCCTCACAACAGTTTCAAGTTTGTTATTTCCCAGGGAGTGATCACTTTCTTTTTTCTTTTTTGTCACCCACAATGATGAGTTCATACAGATCTGTGCACTTTTTCAAGCTTATATCTATGTATTCAATTCTGTCACGTTTTATTAAATTCAATCAAAACAATTCATCCTCTTACTTGGGTTCTATGTACTCATCTCTGAAGTATAGGTATCCCACAAATGCATTCACTCCTTGCTAAAGATAAAAAGGAGTTGAAAAATATCTTAATTGAAAGCTGAGGTATTTGGCATGCTCCTCAGGAATATTTAGTAATCTTTTTAATTGATTATTTAATTTATTCTAAATTATTCACATTATATCCGGATTATTATCCCCTCAGGCTTAACTTTCCATTGCCACCCTCCCTCCCCTTTCTGCCCCACTTCCCTCCCCCAGGCCTCTGACAGTAGTACCCTCTTCCCTCACCATCTGACCGTAGTCAATCAGGTATCATCAGTGTAACCTTCATTCCTTCCTCTGTGTGCCTTCAAGGCCACACTTCTAAGGGGCAGTGACTAAATCGTGGGCACCAGAATGCAGGTCAGCAACTCAACAGCAGTCCCACCTCACCCTCTAAAAGTGGATATTAGCCTAGCATAGATGTCCTCTGAAAGACTCCACACAGTTGGGGACCGGGATAAATACTGGGACTCAAAGTCAGACTTTGTACGGAACTTTGAGAGTTGTATGGAAGAGTTGGGGGATGGAAGGACATGGAGGGGTCAGCAGCTCCACTGGGAGACAATCAAGGCTGTTGGATCTGGACACCAGAGGGCGTGCACAAACTGATGCACCAACCAAGGAAAATGCATGCATAGAAATTAGACCCTCTGTTCAGATGTAGCACATGGACAACCATTTAGTAATCTTGAGCTAACTCTGCTTACTAAGCTACTCCACCAATATAAAGATTGCTGGTTACAGATCCAGCATAACAACTTACTACCACAGCTATAGATGCAGAGAGGATTCTTGTTATGCCAGAAATGCATTTGCCTTTGTCTGAACACGTTTTCCTCCAAAGTGGGTTTAAAAGCTTTTAGCCTTATGCCATTATTTCAAAAAATGTAACCCTTCTCCCACCTCTTAAGAGTGGATTGCAAAGCCTAGGAAAAAGAGCAGTGAGGGGCCACCTTCTTGGCTGCATTTAAACCTTGGAAGCATCCGTGAGGGAGTCTGAACTCAGAACCCCCACTGATAGGTACTCAAGTGTGGAAATGAGTTGCCTGTTAGTAGGCAGACACTTTATTTATCTTAATGTATTTCAATCTTCACATATTGTAATTGCAAAAATAGCCCTCAGCTTCAACAGCAGGTTGTTAACAGCTATTGGAGGACTAACAGGAAGGTCACTGTTGCTTAATTATAAACGGTGAAGTCAAGAAGAAATCCAGAACCTCCTGGACTACCTTCTAGTGCCATGTCCTAAAGTACAATGTTTTAAAATAGTAGCAAAAATGCTGTTTTTTGAAAAGAACATGTATGATTGTTTTTTTAAATTATCTTACTTTTTCATTTAAGGCTAGATCTCCAGAGTTACTGATTGATGTGTGTGTGTGATGGATTTAGGAAAAAAAATAAGTAATTGCTGCCAGCTGCCATTGATCCCCAAAATTTTCAATGTCTTGATTAATATTGTATAATGAGATAACAATGCACATATGAAATACATATCTACATTTTCAAATACCACGCTATGCATTGAAAAATAATAGTGTTGCTAAAATTTACATGAATGGGATTATACATACATTAATCTACCCAACAGACTATTTGCTTAGTGTATTCACAGTATATTTAAGTAAGGATTATAAACAGGCATAAATTTCTTCTCGTTGTTGTGATAAATTTAAGCAATGAGCTGGCAGGCAAGATGGCCCAGTGGGTTGGCACTCTCCTACCAATACTGATGACCTCAGTTCAACCCTAAGGACCCACATGGTAGCAAGAGAGAACGGATGTCAGCTTCCGCTGACCTCAACACGTTTACATAGCATGCTTCTCTACCACAGAGGTATCTTTATGGCTGTTAACATGGGCCACGGCTATACAAAAAACAAAAGAAAACAAAACAATTTGCCTAAGAAAGGTTAGTGTTCTTGGGACTTTTGTCTTGTTTTCTTTTAGAAACTGTTCAAATTTCCTCTTACTGTCGAATGTCTGCCCATGCCCCTCTTCCAAAAGTGTATGTTAACACTATATTTTTTAATGTGGAGTGTTTGTATGTGAACGTTTGGTAGGTGAGTGGATAACGGCTGTGACCCCCCATGGAGTGAGATTCATGTTCGTTAATCACGAAAACACTTAGAGTTGAATGTTTTCTAAATCACGTGAAAGTTAAATGAGAAGAAAGACACTGCCTGAAAAGCAGGGCCTTTACCTGGATCTCTCTGCCTGCATCTGGAGGTTGGACTTCAATGGAAATGGAAATATGAAAAACCGTTGTATTGTTTAAGCCACTCAGCATGCTGTGTCATGATGTAACACCAAAAGTAAAAGAAAAAACAAAAACAAAAACAGCAACAACAAAAAAAAAACCTCTTCATTTGAACCTGTTCGTATTTCTCCACAAAGAATAATGAACATATTTTAAAATCCTGGTATTCAGAAACATATACCTTTCTATGTTTGTATAAAAACAAAACATTCAAGAGATGGCTTTCTAAAAAAAGGAATCCCCATATCCTTAGCATAAAAATGAATTAGAATTAGCTACTTCTCAGGCCTTACTCAAGACCCAGTAAATCAGGAATTCTGCGGTTTTGAATTTATCCTGCACAAGCATGTTTATTTGTTCGTTTGTTGTCAGTACAAGTTTATTTCTCTGTTGCCCTCCCTGTCCTGCAACTTGCTCTATAGTTCAGGACAGCCTTGGACTCAGAGATCCTCCGGCCTTTGGATCTTGAGTGCTGGGTTGGGTTTTTTGTTTTTGTTTTTGTTTTTGTTTTTTCAGGTTTGATCTTGAACTTGTTCTGTAGTCAAGATATGTCTTAAACTTACGGTCCTCCTCTTTAGATTTCCAATATTTGGGATTACTGGATTCTATAACTAGGTGTATCCACAAAGTGCTTTTTCATGAAGAACATTAAGGTTTTTCAGTTATTTCTGCCTGGTTGGCTTTACTAACTTGACCTTAGAGATCCCACAGTTCATCTTTGCTGAGAGGAATATATAAACAGAAAGAAACAGGAAAGGGTGAGATTCAGCAAAAGTATTTTTATGATATACTAAAGAATTTTTGTTTTTGTTTGTGAGTTAAAATTATTCAGTGTTTTATATGTTTAGTTGCTTCCCACATTGTGGTACTCTAAGGCTAGAACAATTTAGGATTTATTTAATTTTAATTTTACATTCCAATATGACATAGTTAAAAGTAGCTGGCTCTCTAATTGTATTGCTGGTTTTTTAATCTTTCAATTTAACTTGTCTCTGAAATCCAAAATTCAGCAATCATATCAGTGAACTCATCTTGACTAGATTTGCCTATGCTATTTAAATGTAACATTTTGCAAAGAGAAACCATGCATAATAGAAACTAGCTCCCACATGTTTTGCTAGAATAAAAGGTTTGGAGGTTCAAGGAATCTCAAATGATTATCTTTTCATCATGAAAAAGTAGGAAAAAAGTGACAAAAGAAGGTGAGCAAGCAAAGAGTTAGACTATGGCATAGACTATGGCATAGAAACTGAAGAGACAGCGACATGTTTATGATTTCTGCCACTGCACTTCAGCTTTGACCTCTGCACACACCCAAAGCAGGAACATGTTCAAGACCCAGTGAGAGAGAATTTAATGGCAAGTCTTTTAAAGCTTTCTTCGTGTTATCATACATATGTACAACCAATATTGATGGTCTCCTAAAAGCAGAGGATAAAATGGTCGTTACCAGAGGCCGTGGAGACAACGGGGGAGGGGAAAGAGCGGGCTGTATCATCACTAGTTCCTGGTTTACTGTGACAGAAATAAGAAGGTCTAGTAGACTATGCATCCCAGTGCCATGTGCATGCAGTGCCTGTGCAGGCCAAAGGAGAGTCAGAGTAGATGGAGCTGTAGTCACATGCAGTCATCAGCTGTCCAGTCAGAGGTCACTGATCCTGACTCAGATCCTCTGGAAGAGGAGCAAGTGCTCTGAGTCATGCTTTTAGTGATTTCACATCTCCAGCAGGAAATTATTCTTGAGGAGTTAGACTTGTTTAACCTGGCAGAAATTATATAATGTACATAGGAAGCAAAACACTACATTATACAATGTGAACAGAATTTTGGGTTTCTACTGTGAGTTATAAAAATAACAATAATATGTGAAAAAAAAATCTAAAGTTCTTCTTTAGACTGAAATATTGAGAAAAAGGAAATTTAATGTATAGTCATAAAAGAAAAGGACTTTGCCATGACATGAAATATGCAGTTGTGATGATAGGTCATGAGTGTGCACTCATGTAGAACAGAGGATACTGAAAAGCGAAACAAGGCAGCAAAAGGAGTGTGAGATTTGCTGCCTTAGATCAAAAGAGAAAAACGCAAACCCAAGTAGCAGTTTTAGCTTCACAGCTTTCAGTACTTTACCAGTCTACAAAATGTGCTGAAAGGCTAGAGTAAAAACTAAAGACAAAAAAAAGAAAACATAAAATGATCATGGGTTTTGGGATATCAATTTTAATATGTGTCTTGCTTCAGAACTTAGTAGTATTTTGTAAATAGTAACTGTGGGCAGGGCATCCCTTTGACAAACTGTAGACTTAAGTAATGGTAGGCTCCCAGGGAGTTATGGGAGGAGGGTCGCTAGCAAACACCCCTAGTATCAGGAGCCATAGAGACTGAAGAGGACAACCGCTAACTAGACAGACAAGTCTCCTAGTAGAGGGAGGTGAACACCAGCCCACCCCCAAATAATTCAACCTAAAATTCACTCCACCTAAAAGATGTACAGGCATGAATATAGAGCAAATATAGTTGAGATTGAGGGAAGGACCAACAAATGCCGTGCTCAACCCAAGACGCACCCCGCGAGAGAGAAACAGACCCAGACATTATTAACAATACTCTGCAATGCTTGGAGCCAGGAGTCAAGCAGAGTTGTCCTCTGAGATGCTCTACTCGGCAGCACCTCAAAACAGATGTTGAGACTCACAGCCAAACATTGGGTGATACTTAGGGTACCTTGCAGAAAAGTGGGGGGAGGGAGAGGAAAAAAGGACCAGGAGGTGACAGGAGGCTTACAAGAAGACCAACAGAAACAACTAACTGGCGCACAGAGAAGCCGCCAAATCTGAAGCACCAACCAAGGACCCTGCATGGGCTAGACCTAAGCCCCCTACAAAGATGTAACTGAGGACCAGCTCAGGATTCAGATGGGTACCCTAGTAAAGGGAGCTGGAGTTCTCTCTGACATGGACTCTTGTGCTAGCTTTTCAGTCACTTCCCCTTTGGCAGAGCTGCCTTGCCAGGACACAAGAAAGAGTACACACTCAGTCTTTATAGGACTTCATGA
The DNA here is from genome assembly GCF_903995435.1 of Acomys russatus. Classification (NCBI taxonomy): domain Eukaryota; kingdom Metazoa; phylum Chordata; class Mammalia; order Rodentia; family Muridae; genus Acomys; species Acomys russatus. The sequence goes on along the minus strand of NC_067160.1, from coordinate 42,450,129 downwards.
GCCAGGAGTTGCGCGATGGGGGAATAGGGTGGGGGCTGAGAAGGAAGTTCTTCTATGCTGAGGATAGGGGAAGGGGATGCAGGAGAGGGAGGGAAGGAGGATAGGGCTTGGAAGTGAGGAGGGATGGGGCTATGATCAGTATGTAAAGTGAATAAGTAAATAAATAAATAAATAATGCTCTAGAAATTGAATATAATTTTTTTCCTTGTGAGAAAAAAAGAAGGGTTCAAAAGAGAGGTGGGACAGTAGATTGGAGATTTTTTTTCCCCTGGAAAACTATGAAGTAAGAATCTCTTCAGAAGGTGGGTCTCTTGGGATCACTGTACCTTTGAGTTACCCTTTCCTCCCCGCCCACTCACCCTCCACCCCCAACCCAGATTAAGATCGTAGAATCCTTCAGGAAGAGTCAAGGGCGATCTGACCCTTACTGCTCTGTTGACTTGCCTTTATCTGATCCCACAAAAACTCACATGTATTCATTTTCTTCCATTGTCTCAGCAGAAAATAACCTGTCACCGAGGAGTGTACCTCCTTAAATCAGATTTGATTTTCCAGCTCTTCCTACATTTTAGAAATAACCTGATTGTCCAGATGAAAAGTATCCCTTAGTTTGATTTATACTATTTTATAACATCTTAAGGGCAATTTCATACTTGCACTCTTTCAAAAAGCATACAAAACATAGGAATATTTTCTCATTACAGCTATAGGATTTTTCTTAATTTCTAACAACAGGCCAACAGCAGGATTTCTGGCAATTCCCCCAGTGTCATTTTAACCTTGCATTGTCTTAGAGTCTTTGAGCTATTTCCTAACTTTGTAAATGACAGATAAACAAGAATGAATTGATTTCTTTTTTTTTTTTAATTTTTTATTAATTTATTCTTGTTACATCTTAATGGTTATCCCATCTGTTGTATCCTCCCATTCTTCCCTCCCTCCCATTTTCCCCTTATTCCCCTCCCCTATGACTGTTCCTGAGGGGGATTTCCTCCCCCTGGATATGCTCATAGGGTATCAAGTCTCTTCTTGGTATCCTGCTATCCTTCCTCTGAGTGCCACCAGGTCTCCCCCTCCAGGAGACATGGTCAAATATGAGGCACCAGAGTTCATGTGAAAGTCATACCCCACTCTCCACTCATAGATAAGCAAATTATTTAATTCTACATAATTAATAATTTTCATGTCGATAAACATTTTGCATATATTTGTAAATCCACTTTACTATTGTGCTTTTACACACACATGTATAATATTTTGGATTTTTCTTGAGCTAGTTGACTTATCTCATTGGCTATTTGATTAACTAATAATGACATATAATCTGCAACATGAGCTAATTCTTCATTAGAGTCAGAGGCACAGCTACATATTCTTAAATATATAATACTATTTTCCCACTAACTGGCAGATAACAAAAATCATAGTCTCAAGAATAAAAGCCTGAGGCATCTGATACTCCCCACTGCCAATGTCAGAGGAAGCAATGTCAGTGACTAGGACCTGTTGGCAAGACAGACAGGAGGTAAAGAGGAAAACACAACTATTTTTTTTCTTTCCAATCAAATAGCTGTACTTTTGAAAATGATCACTAAAAAAATTAAATCTAATTTAAGGTGTACATTCCTGAGTAGCAGGTTATTTTCTATTGAGACAATGGAAGAAAATGAATGCATGTGAGTGGTTGTGGGATCAGAAAAAGGCAAACTATTCCATAAAATCTATCCAAGTAGAAAAAAAAAAACGCCCATAGAAACAAAATATGATTTTTCATTTCCCTGTCAAATTGTGCACCTTTGCTTCATTTGTGATTTAATTTAAAATTTTATAGTTTTTATTATAATTTAGACACATTACATCCTGATTGTAATCCTGCTCTTATTTTCCTGTTTGCACCCTCCCTCCATTTTCCACCCTATTCCCCTCCCCTAGACCTCTAACATGTAGGGTTCTCATGCCCTACAATTTGACCACAGCCTACCATCTCTCATCTGGATAGCCTACATCCCCTTCCTCTGTGTGCCCACAGGGCCTCTCTGCCAAGGGGTAGTGTTCAAATTGCAGACAGCAGACTTTGTGTCAGAAGCAATCCTCCTTCTCCCTCGCCTTCCCCATGTGGAGAATGACCTGTCCATCAGCTACATCTGAACAGTGGGGGGTGTTAATGCATAAAAAATGGCAGTGTTTTATTGATTTCCAAAGAACTGTTCATTGAAGGAAAACTAGAAAGGAAAAGTGGAGGAGATAATCAAAGTTCATAGAACTATACAGGATGTTAAAGCACTTTGGCAAAAGCCCCTCCATGTAGCCTTCCTAACCACAATTACAATTAAGAATCCATAGCCCCGAATGTTGTCTGTCACGCAAGGTTTTTACTGTTGTGTTATTTTCTGTGTATACTTATCACACAGTTCCAAGAAGTTTTATGGTGCTCAGCAGACAAGGAAGAAGACCACTTTTGTAACTTATACAACACAAAACATCACAGGATCAGTGGTCTTTCAGAGAAGAACCACAGCTTAGCAGTATCAGTTCAGAGTAAGTAAGATAAAATCTAAGGAAGAATCATTTGTACTTTGAAAGTTAGAAATATCAGAGTTTGAATTTTTTCAAAGTCCCTAACTAAATACTTGAAGCCCTAGCTACAGTGATAAGACAACTAAAGGAGATCAAGGGGATACAAATCAGAATTGAAGAAGTCAAACTATCACTATTTGCTGATGATATGATAGTATACATAAGTGACTCCAAAAATTCTATCAAGGAACTCCTACAGCTAATAAGCATCTTCAGCAAAGTGATACAAAATCAACTCAAAAAATTCAGTAGTCCTCCGGTATACAAGTGAAAACAGACTGAGAAAGAAGCTAGGGAAACAACACCTTTCACAATAGCCACAGATAATATAAAGTACTTGGTGTAACTCTAATCAAGAAAGTGAAAGGTTTGTATGAAAAAAAAAAAAAACCCCTCAAATCTCTGAAGAAAGAATTTGAAGAAGATTTCAGAAGATGGAAAATTTTCCCATGCTTGTGGATCAGAAGTAACATAGTAAACATAGTAAAAATGGCCATTTTACTAAAAGCAACCTACGTATTCAATCCAATTCCCATCAAAATACTCACAATTCTTTACCGACCTTGAAAGATCAATTCTCAACTTCACATGGAAAATACTCTTCCCTTTCAACCTTGTCTCTATCAGCAGGGTGTCTGGGATAACGGATGAGATAGTATGCAAGAAGTGTCTGATCAAATAAAATCCTGTGTATGAAATAAATGCCCAGATTATAGTGGGGCCTGATCAGTGATGACAAATAGAAAAGCTCTTATTGAGTGTATGTTTAATATGTTTCAGAAACCACCTAATATTGCTCTGGTAGTATGTATCTTATCATCGCCATCATCAGCCTTATCATTTACAATGTTGTACAGAATATAACTACATTCTTTCTGCATGTTTTACTGTACCTGCCTCTTGTTACCAAGAGAATAGTTCAGAATGTCCAGAAAGGTTTAACAAGACTGATAAATTGAGTTGATAATGGCTATGACCACTGACTAACAGGACTGAAAACTCACAATGGCAAAAAAGAAAAAGAAAAAAAACCTTTGCTATGGCAGTCTAAAAGAAGACTTGATTGACATCTATTTAACCACAATTGGACAGATTTAGTGAACACGGATTTTTTTTTTCATTAAATCCCCAACTACTAAGATGGGAGCACCTTCTGACATGTGGGGAAGGTAATTTAAAGATGAATAAAGAAAATTTGACTTCAAATAGTTGATAGAGGAGCTATTAAATATGTTAGGCTGAGATATGAGGCAAATATGAAATAGAACAGAATTAGTTTGGCCCAATTCTCAGAAGGAAAGTCTACAAATGACTTTCAACTGTAGGCAAAGATGAGTTTGAACCTCCCATTGTATCTATGGTCTGCTGCATCAAAAGGTGTGGATACCTCATTCTAGCATATGAGACTTTGTAGAGTTTTACAACTGATTTTTAAAGTAAGTACTCACAATTCTAGCTAAGTAAGTTTTAATGTGTTACTAGTATATTCATAAAAGCTAAACGCATGCAAAATTTATTTACTGTTTGTTTGATATAATGTAATATATTTATCTATATAAGCTAGGTACAAAGTAGCTGGAATAGGTTAGAAAAAGAAAAACCAAACAACCTTGAGGGAGTTGAAAATGATTATGTTTCTTTTCCACATTCAAGAAGTCCTTTTTAAATATGCATAACATTCATGTATTTTAGAGGAAACAGCAAGCAAAAATTTCCATTATCATGAAAGAGAATGCGTGACTAGGTTGTGTGTCACGTGGATTCACCTCCACCCACTCTGTATACATGTGATAAATGTGATCTTTGAATTATCAATACTTGTGAAGCATGAAATGTAGTTGGATATTTTCACAAACAGTCTTGGTGACCCCTAGGTTATTTGTAGGTTTCAGGGGACCAGGTAAGCAGTAGATATCTTTCTCAGGTTTCTGCCTATGTATCAGAGTCTTTCCATCCTGCACACATTTTATCTCCTCATCTTCACTGCCTGCAACTCAGAGATAGGGAGAGAGCTCTTGACCTCAGAGTGATGTGTCACTCCAAGCTGCACGCACTCAGGACTGTGCCACAGGCATTTCCTATCTCACAGCAACAAAGAGATGATGCATTTTCCCACCACAGGGCATGTAATACATTTCCAAACAAATATATGCTGTGACCATGACCAGCAACGTGTAATGGTACAGAAAATACAGACACACATTATTTTGCCTCCCACACATTTGAAACGTCTTTATTCAAACAGCCTGACTAGTGAAAATAGAAACCAGTATTTGTATGTAGCACAGGAAACAATACACACAGAGAGATGGGAGCTGTACTTAAATCCAGTGCCACATCATCATTTAGAGGACTGTCTTCAACATTTGACGCTTTGGAAGTAGAGTATGACACACAAGTTCTAGAAGGTATAGAATACCAAGGTCAGCTACAAATGAGAGGCAGTTTTGTCAGGTGGTTTATGGTCTTTATCATATGTGCCTCAGTGTGTCAGAGTCTCAGGCTTGCAATTGCCATGCGGGCATGTGGATTATGTCATTTAATCTGAGATTATTAATAAGATTATTAATTCTAAGCCAGTATTGTGTATATTATTCTTTTTTTACTCAGTGGGGAAAAAAATAAATTCGGAATGATTTTTAAAATGAGTAAATATAACTCATTATAGATTTCTTTAGTCTATTATTGATACATCCCTGGTGTTTTTTGTTATTGTTCATTTTATCTAATCAGAGATTATGTTTTCAAACATCCAAGTCACTTCTATCACACAAATGGGGTATTAATTTAGGCTATAGGATTCGACATTTATGTTTCCTATTAGGATTTAGAATCTCTAATTGCAAATCTTTGTGAATCTAGAGGCAAGAATGCTGGCATGAACAACAGCAGAGGGTTGAGGTGTGGCAAACGTAGGAGAACAGAGTCACAGGAAATGAAAATGGTAGAATCAAAGGGAAATAACACTAAAATCAATTTTGTCTGTTTCTCACCTTTTCTTATAATTCAGGCCAAGTCTGAGGCACAAACCATTGTTTCCTAAACTCTGAACTAAGCTGACATCCACTTGAAGCTCCTTTTCTGTAATGAAGCAGATGCCTGGTCCAACTGCCTGAGGGTTGATTAAGGACTACGTTATACATAGAATTATGTGAAAGGCATAAGCTTGTGTAGTACAGAAGACATCTGGAGAAAAGCCACTTATGTGCCTGACTGTTTTTATTTAGCTGCTCAAGAAATGCTACTGTTTACTTGGACAAAGAAACTTCCTCCTGTGGTGTCTAAGAGCATCAGTCTATGGCCAAAACTCCATCCCACAGCAAAGATAAAGAAAGAGCAATGGTGCTCATAAAATCTGGTCTTATTTATTCTCCTCACCAGTTTGGTTGACAAAGCTGGATTAAAAACTAGGCTATAAAAAGAAAGCAGCAGAGGTTTTTTTTTTTGGGGGGGGGTGTTGAATGCATAAGGAAGTTGGAATCAATTCTTTCATTTGAAATTCCCTTCTTGTGAGTTATAAATAAAACCAGTTGGGTATTTAGAATTCATGACGATTCTTTATAATCATGCAGACAGATATCTATGCACACTTTCAATGCCTGCTTTCTCCAAATGAGCTAGGGAAGCCGTTCTTATTCACCAATCAAGCTGTGCCTTTCGGTGGATATAAGGGCCAATGACAATAGTGGTAGCAATCATGAAGTTCCTTTTCTGAACCTAGTTATCTGAAGATAATGTTCTCATATGCCATTAAATATATCCCTCTGCTTTGATTTCTCTGTTTGAACATGATTTCTTTGCATCTCATATTTACAATCAGTTTTGGTAGAAGTTGGTCCCTGAGGAAACACCAAAAGGGTGACAAATATTACTTAATTATCACCTCACTCAAGGTGACTGGAAAAATTTGGCTGGCCAGATGTGTGTTAGATTTAAATCTCCAGCCATGAGATGCTGCAATGACTTATAGAACTAGTAGAACATCCACTGTGTTACAATGATATAATCCTAGCCTATGTGATAGGTGAGGCCCCTTTAGTGTCAGAGATCAATACCCTCTTTTCAATGTAGTTTTTAATGCACTTCTAATTTTCCAATGTGACAGAACCATAGGCTGAGTCCACTGTAGTTCCAAGAAGCAGGAATGAATTTCATTACATATATATTAACAGTTGAAAATAGATTGCTATAATTTCAGACTAAGCATAATCATGACAAAGTGGCATTATTCCTTCTACTTTTATCCTCCCTTGTTGTCCTGAGACTCCTGTTTTCCTTGTAAAGTTCAGTTTCTTTTTTTTCTACAACTGGGCATGTCTTGGCATAGCCAACTCCCCAGTCTTCCTTCACAACATATTGTCCTATTAAGCTCTATAACTGGTTCAATGATGGCTGAAAATAAGAAGTACTCTGTTACAGGTATCGATCGTGTGGTTTTGTGAAAACTCTACAATTCTGCAACAGTTAGGGAGCAAAATCACAAAAACCAAATGTAACGGATGTTCATAGACATTGAACGTATGGCCAACAAGGAACGGATGACCTAGATAAAGTCACTGCAGTGTCAGCTTTTCACAAACGTTTCTCATTTCAATTCCTGGAGACACATTGTGTTGTGCATCTGCTCTTGGAACAGACTGTGTTACAAATACTCTTCTGAAGAAAAGTAGGAGGCACTTCCTCCACGACAGAGAAAATGAACAATGAGAGGGTGTACAAGGCTAGACGTCCTCTCATTGGCAGAGTGCTTTCCTGGGAAGCCGTGGAATCAGAGAATTGAGCCTGGGCTGCAGAGTAGACGGGACAAATTTTACGTATTTATTCCTTTAAATATCAACAAATATTAAATACGGACTCATTGTGTGTGAGGCTTGAGTGAAGCAACAGGTAGAACAGCAAATGGATGCACGATAGACCTGGACCCACAACCACACTGAGGGAGCTGCATCTTCCCAGCCGTACAGTAGAACTGCTCTCTTTTAAGTTGAAAAGGGTGGGTGGTATTGTCTTGTAATTAGCAGTTGTACAGTTTGAGATGTTACTAGGATGAAAGGTCAGAGAGAGGAAATTTTATTTCAGTGCTTGCTGGATAGAAACCACACACACAAAAAAGGAATAGATTCTATAATTCTATACTTCTTAAATACCCAAAGATCTTTGTGCCAAAGCATCTGAACTCAAGCTTGGTCTTTGTTGCATATATTTTGGCCTGCCTAGGTTGAGCCGTAGCTCACATGCTCAAGGGCCCTAACAGAACCAGGGCCTCTGCTCACTCCTCTGATTCTTCTCATTTCTAAGTTTCTGAGTGTTGCTGGCTTATGGTCTGCCTACCTGTAGGATCCTGTGTCATTTCACACTTGTAGCAGATTTTGTAAAAATATAACTCACCTATATGCTAAGAAAACATGATAGTTGGATTGAGTATTAGAGTGTATATTGCACAAAACATTAGAATTATTCCCTAGAGGATTGAATGGGCTGCTTCATGGAGGAACTGTTAAATCATCGCAGCATATCAGTTACCAATGCAATACTAATTATCAATAAGTGAGTTAAGTATTTATAGATTTTTCTGCAGTATTATTTTCCTAGTAATGTATTTGATACATTATCAAGTATAGTTAATGATTTTTTTAAAAAAAGACAATCTCTTAAAAACTAAGTAGTAGGACTCCCTAACACAGTGGTTCTCAATCTTCATAATGGTGCATCTCTTTATTACAGTTACTCATGTTGTGGTGATCCCCAAACATAAAATTATTTTTGTTGCTACTTCATAACTGTAGTTTTGCTCCTGTTAAAGGTAATAGCTAAAATTTTGCTTAAAAAAACTAAACAAATAATTCTTGATAGATATAAAAACAAGCAACTTCAGTGGTTGTGCTTGTTCTAAGAAAGGCGCTGGTGGTAGACAGAAGACAATGAATGTAGGCATCTAGCATGTACATAGGTATTAGAAGGAACTCATAAATAGCACACTGCAAAACTATAAAGTTTCAAACTCTGCCAAGACAGGGTAAGCAAGTTCTTAATAGTTCCTGCCTCACAAATATGGCTGTCAGACATACTGGTCCAGTGGGCTGAAGAAGATGCCCCAACAATATAGAGAGGTTTGGGTTACTGCTCAGGTAGCAAGCTGATAACTCATAATTCTGGTTTAATCAGATAATTAATTTTATCCCGCTCAAGTCTATGATGGGGTTGAAGACCAGATTCCTTAATTTTACAATGAAACTTAGTTGTTTAGTGGTTAAGATGTTTTTAGGTCTAGACAGATGTTTTAAGTTGATAATGACAAGATATGATAGATATTGATTTACATTCAGAATTTTAGACAAGCCAAGATAGGAAAGGTGTTTTATTCATGGTTGCCAAATACAAATAGCCAAAAGAGTAAAAATGTAATATTTATATAATTGCTGAGAGTTTCATTGATCTTCATGTTGTACACAGCTTAGTGTGTGCGTGTGTGTGTGTGTGTGTTTGTGTGAGTGAGTGTGTGTGTGTGATAATATAAATGTATATGTAGAAAATAAAAAATATTTTTAAAAGTTTGGACAGGACAGGTAATAAAAGCACATTTTCATACTATAGAGAAAAATATTTTATTGGAAATTGTGAGTGAACTTATTTGGTCCTATTTCCAATCAGAAACAATATTTATGTCATTTAGAGGACATTAAATAATCTAGGCTTTCCACAAAGAGTCAAATAAAGTAAAAAGAATTGCATATAAAAATAATATCTCAAAAATTATATTCTTTGTTAATAGTAGTGCAAACTGGTATAGCAATTGTGGAAATTAGTGTGCCAGTTTCAAACACAAAAATAAACAAAACCCAGAAGATCACCCCCCCCCAAAAAAAAAGCCAAAACAAACAGGCTAGATACAGATCTAGAGTTTGATGCAGGTATTATTCCCAAACAATTTTCTATTCTACTTTAGAGATACATACCATGATTGATGATATCCACTCACTTCACAGTTGCTAGAACATAAGATCATCTTTAATGCCTATTAGCTGGTGCATGAATAATGGATATGTGCTACAAAGGCACAATAGACTTCTTTTCATTTGTTAAGTGAAATTATAATATTTTCAACTTGGAACTTTAAAACAGTGAGTATCCAAGGGCTAGACCCAGAAGAGCAGATTCAGCATGTCCTTTATATGAATCCCCTGTCACATCTCTAGGTTTGCTTACTCTAGAGGACTTGCATAAGTAAGACACTTGAAAAAAATGTCATTGGATGGGAGACATAAGAAAGACATTGAAAGATGAAAATAGTAGAACACGGTGATATGAAGGGAGAAAAGAAATAATGAGGAGACATGATAAAATGAGGAAAGTATAGGAAGGTTGGACGTAGGAGGAGTGAAGGAATTAATAACACAAAGGATGTTCGAAAAATAAAACGAGAAGCTATTTTATCAGCTTAAAATATAAGTCTATTCCATACAAATATATGACTTGAAGTTATCACAGTCATGAGATCATGGCTCCTCCCAGAAGTCCTAAGTTGCCGAACAAAAATGCCAGTTCCAGGTTTGGGACACTTTCTTTCATGTTGATGATCAGGGATGTCCTGGATATCCCTCCCCCCAAATAATACAAGATATTGCTATTATTCATCATAGTGAGCCAGAATCTAATGCTAAGGCATCATATGTATTGCTTATTTGACATGTATTTGACAAATATTGCACATTTTGACATGTGTTATAATGTATTGCTAAAGATACCACACATTTTGGTCACAGGACTTGAAGAAATCAAACCTTTCCAGACCAGAAAGTATTATGCAGTCTAGTTAAGAGGACTGGCATGTAAACCTGGGGGCTACGATTATGACCAGAACAGCAAAATATGCCCATGAGAGCTATAGTTTCATGAGTATATGAGGTAATAATCCAGTTTTTGTTAAATTTAATGGACTCTCCACAGGAAGAAACACAAATATGGCACTGTAAATATGCCAAAGAACTCAGAGCTAAGGAGCTCATAGGCCCTAGGGATGAAACATCTACATCAGCTTGTTAAATAGACAAAGAAGAAACTGCCCTCTGAGTTATTATTTTTATGCTTATATAATATTGCAGGGTTCAAAATGATCAGAGAGGTTCTATAGTACAATACATAGTGGATAATGCAGAAACTCACAACTTGTAAAATTGCAATGAATACGTAAGTGTCCATGGAATACTCAGTCATAAATGTGGCATCTGCATCACACCTCTGAACCGAAGGATCAAGGACCATCATATGAGAAGAGACTTGATAAATGGAAGAGCCGTAAGGTAGGGACAGCATGGCTTGAAAAAGCTCCAAGAAGATTCAATGAGTAATTCATTGAGGAAGAAGAGGACAAGGAGAAGGATGGCAGGGAGGAAGAGGAAAAGGAGAAAATGATGAAGAGGAAGTGGTGAAAGAGGATGAAGACATGCAGTTGATAGGAGGGGAGCAAGAGGGATGGAGAGATGGATATGGGAGGAGTTAAGAGGAGTGGGGTGAAAAGAATCATGATACATTGAGTGCATCTGTGAACCTCTCAAAGAATTAATGAAGTATTTTTTAAAAACTTTTTCTTTTGATTTTTCCTTAAAGGTCTGTATCAATCTATTTTCAATTCTATTTTGACTTGTAGAATCACACACCAAAAAAGAGCTGATTTTGTTATTTCAAAGGACTGAAGCCATGATATTTTAATTTGTCATTCTTTCCCTTTCTTCCTCAATTTAAATGATCAAAACATGCAGACTATCTGGTATTTTATTTTTCTTCTAGCCTTTTAATTAGCAGAAGAGAAGTTATAACATTGATACTCAATCTATAATTGTTACAGTACTACTTTTACTGTGTAGGCTCCTTAAGAATCAATGTTTTCCTGACCCTGAATAGTGTGCTTTGCTGAAAATTATTGTCTTTGATTTCCTTCTTTTTAACTGTGAAATTAATGCCATAAAATTAATAGTGGACGTGTGGATCAAAAAGCAGTGACCTCTTGAAAAGTGAGCTGACAAATTAGAGATTTCTAAAGCTCACTCATTTCTGATAATTGTCTCTTCTCTTTCTAAGATAACAGGAAGCCTGGCTAGCTAAGTCTAGCAAGAAATTCGAAGCAGAATGGCATGCCAGGTCCTGCAAATGACACACATCTGTTCTGGACTGAGGCACTTACAGACCAGTGGGATATTCCATGTTCCCATTTTCACTGCAATGATAAACCTTGGGCACCATGTGTTAAGGTGTAAATGTCATGAGAGTCAAGTGATGGAGAAAGTCAGCTATGGAGAGGAACGTGATCCATGTCAGCAAAAAATAACTATTTCCTGAGTCTTGGCTAGGTGACCAGCATGCCTGTGACCATCTCTGAGAAAATGTGTAACATTTTCAAAGGGAATTCAGCCAGCTTCAACATTCAGCTACAGTGCAACTACATTGTCTAGGTAAAAAGAAGATAGGAAATGGTGCTATGAGATTTTTTCCATGTGTTAAAATGTGATCTCTACAACTCCTTTACAAGATACATAAAGAAATTAGACAAGCCACAAAGATAGAGAGCCAGTCAGGGTGACGGTAATAATATGGGTAGGATGCCAGAATACTCAAACCAGGACAGCATATTTTTTATTCACATCGAAGTCTTTGCAGTTTTTATATAAGTCATATGGAGCCCAAATTAACATCAATTTCTTGTCTTAGATTTCCTTCTATGTCTTCAAACTGACAGGGCTCATATCTGTTTGCCATATTCACCAAGTTTGTCTTTGGGAATTGGTCAAATACAATTTTCACATGTATGGAAAGGCTATCTCTTCTATTTTCAACTTTGACCGTATAAACAGTGATTTGGAATTTAAGTCTGCAGAAAAGGATAAGGAAATAGTGTGGCAGATTCACAGGAATAAAATATTTGCAAATTGAAACATACATTAATAATTTGGAAACAATTATGCTAGTTGCACTACATTTCCCTATAGACTCTAGAAAGACTTAGCTGGGTCCACTGACAAAAAATTGTATATATTATATGCTGGTACATCTTTAATATGTAACCAGCAAATAATACTTGCATAGAACAAGGTAACTTAGATAAATAATACTTAATGTGGGTTCCTTTCTCCGGGAGGCTGGGCTGAGAATATGGCCCGAGTTTTCTTCAGCCTTCTGGAGGCTAGCTGAAGAAGGCTCCATTTTGAGAACCAGTTGAGAAGGCCTCAGCTGGTTGAGGCAAGAGAAATCTGTGCCTCTTCCAGCCTCTTCCAGAGGGGGAAAGGCAGCCTCTGGCTTGTGAAAGGCCAGACTACACTTTATTTAAAAGGAAGACAAAAGAGTCAAACAACTAGATTTTAATTCACTAGGCTTTAAAAAAGAACAAGGATAGTGCTATATGGGAGGGATGGGGGTTGGGCTGCCAACCTTCCAGCCTCTGAGTCTTTAACTAAGCATACTTGAATAGCAAGAGGTGCTCCCAGGACACTTCCCCAGGTCTTGTTTCCAGGGTACCTTTGACAAGTTTTTCTTCAAAGAGCCAGCTTTTGAAACCTTTTATGTGGGTTAACACATTTGGATCTGGTGGGTGGTTACCAGCAGAGGGGTCCACTCACCTATGTCTGAGCATGAAGATTACCACGAGGGCCCACAATTTATATTCTAAACCTAATTATTGTGGTTTTGATTCTTTTACTTAAATTTGAATAAAATCCCTAATTATTAAATTCAAATTCCATTTCTTCTACAAGGCAACAGGTTAGAGGTGCGGTTTAATAGTAAAGTGAATGCTTTGTAGGTGTGACTTCTCCTTGGGTCCACACTTATAAGAAAGCAAACAAAATCAAAGCAAACGCCCTTCAAGATCTACAAACCCACTGGATGGTAACTGATTTGTTCTTATTCTAAACTACTTGTCTTTGGAGCCTGGACTACAGTGGTGCTGAGGCAGGGAATAGCAGCAATAACAATGAAGCCTGCTGGGACTTTACTCTATGAAAGCTTCTCACAATTTCTTGGGTGATAGTCTCTGTAGAATATGATATTTTCTTAAAATTGAGAAAACGCTGTTTCTTTCTTCCACATCTATCTTTTTCTGTTGCATTCATGTATTGTTGGCACGGCTTGGAACACCAGTTCAGTAAGAGTGGGATAAGGACAGGCCATTGGTTTTTTTTTTTAATCTTTTCCTTGGAGGGGGGGGGAGTGTTAAAAATTTTCACGCCAAAGTATCATGATACATGTAATCTTTTAAAAATATCTTTCATGTTGAGATTAATTGTGGTTCTTAGCTGTCTTTTTGTGATGTGTGTGGGAGCTTAAGAAACATTTTACATTGAGGCTTAAGAGTAAGGATGGGGACAAAAATAATTGCCCACAAGTACATAGAAAACACTTAACGCCGTAGATGCTGGCATTTCACGGATGAGATGTAGAAAAGCTAAACAAATAGGGTGGGAAACAGAGTTTTAAGAGAACTCTCCTGGACCTTAGCTTTCCGAGTTGTCACTGGTGTTTAAGCACCTTTTCTTTGCTGAATTTGTTCAACACCACAAAGATTTTCAGCCTCTGTCTTTTGATGCAGTGAATTATGCCATCCAGAAAACTGAAACTACACCACATTTCCTACATCGACATCACTTGGGCATGCTTTTATATTTCTATTGTGTGATTGAATCAGTTGGCTAATGGGTTGTTGGTAATTCGTTCACAGAGGAGATCGTCAACTCTTTTGGTAAGGCAAAGCAAGAGGATTGAAAGGCTGAAGGATGACTCAAAGTAACCTTAGGAACACTGGACACTCTTCCAGAGGACCTAGGTTTGGTTGTCAGTATGTACAATCAGCATACAACATCCTGTTACTCCAGTTGAAGAGGATGCCACATCCTCTTCTCAGATAAGTCATCATGTCTACTCATAGATAAAATGAAAATAAATAAGTCTCTCTAAAAATGAGAACTCTCACGAACCAGCTATTAGGATGGCAATTGCTATAGAAAATATAGGAATTTAGATATTCGTACATTTGCTTGTGTGACTCTTACATCCAAGTCATTAAATTATGTCTGGTCATTCTCTGGAATCAAAGAAGGAAGGAGATTAACTGAAATAGAAAAAAATAATGTAGGAAATAATTAGAGTGTTCTAAATTTCAGTATGATATATTTGTCCAAATTAAGTGAATATAAAAAGTATTTTAACAAGTACTCTCTGTGTTCATAATAACATAGGACATGCATAAAGTCAGAATTCTTTTCATAAGAATTCTTTTCACAGCTTCACAGGAACCTTAGAAATGCGAGCCTCTGAACATCGGTGCATTTATGATGGTTGTTTATAAAACAAACCTATAACTTGTTTCTGTTAGTGTTATAAATGGTAATTTTTACATCATGAATCACAGTAATATTCCTAATATGTTTCCTATGTCACTTTATAGTATAAGTTAATTGGCAGAACTAGAAACAAAAGTATTAGCATGTATTATAGGCCTTTCTAATAATGACTGCTAATTATGCTTTTATTCTTTAAAACAATTAATATTCAACTTTGGGGAAGAATTAATAAAGGCAACTATTTGTTTTATAGAACAATGTGTTCAGTGCTCCCATGGAGATTCTCTAAGCTTCTCTCATTTTTTATCCCATTTCTTCAAAACATTTTCAAAGGTCTCTTACTATGCTGTGGCATTTAGTTACAGCTCAATATATGTTGGCTACTTAAATAATATTAATGCCATTAACCACAACAAAAAGAATGCCAGCATTCACCAAGAAAGAAATGTACAAAAGTAAGGTTGCCTCACGACTACATTAACAAGGCTCAGGCCTGTCTGAGACTGCAAATGTTAGCCTCAGTGAAACCAAAATGACCCAACAAAATCCAGCTCTATCTAAATCAGAAACATACTCATTTTCCTCATGATTGATGTAAGATGGAAACTCATTTTCTATGAACAGCTGAGTGCTTGGGCTGTAGAAAGGTATGTGTACATTTGATTATTAAATGACAGCAAGAGAAGAATAAGGCCAGAATAGCTCATGATGTAGGCTTGATAAAGTGAGCAAGGGTGCTTCCTACCCTCTCCCTAATAGCTCATGATGTAGGCTTGATAAAGTGAGCAAGGGTGCTTCCTACCTCTCCCTCTTACTCTTGTTCTTGTTTCTATTCCTCTCTCTCTCTCTCTCTCTCTCTCTCTCTCTCTCTCTCTCTCTCTCTGTCTCTCTGCCCTCTTTTGCCTTCTCTTCCCATGATCACGTAATAAACTTACCAATGTCAAAAAAAAAAAAAAAATGATTACAAGAGCAAGGTCAAAAGAACTCGGCTAAATTTGCAATTAAGGGACCTAATAATTTTTGAATTTTCAAAGATCAGTACCCTCCCTCTGACCGGCCTCAACAAGGTGCATTCTGTTTGGAGGCAATGCAAAGGGCTGCAAGTCTTTATTTCCCCCTTTTATTAATGACTTCATCAGCATCGATATGCTACATTATAGCTCCAAGCACTCCATAGTCCTTGAGGTTGAAATGGCTAAAATTCATTAAATAATTCAAGTTAGGAATAAAGAAATAGTTGAAGCCTAGTAGATTTCCCCAGTAGCAATGTTCCCCTACTGCTCTTTTAGATTCATTTTTACAAGTGAAAATAGCTTGGACCCACCGTGAGGACCATTGCCACACTGTTATTGATGTGTTGTTTGTCTCTGGAAATATGCCTTGCATTTATTTTCACGTATGTTTTAATGTGAAAAATTACCAAGATTCCAGTAGAGACCTAGTTATTTAATTAAAGTAAGTGTAGTCTGTTAATGAATAGAATTAAACCGACAACACATATTCTTAGATTTTATTTGTATTTAAGTTTTTCTTTAATTTCCCCAAAGAATTAATTATCATGTATATAATTTGTCTAATCTCAGTTACACTCCAGAGCAGTAAATTCAAGCTGTGTTCTAACGCAGGCTGAGAATTCTAGAGTGTCTCCCCAGGGACTGTTGCAGGCTAAATGCTGTTGGGGGGGGGTTGGGGGGGTTTGGGGGGTGGGTAGCGCATGGCAAGCAAGAGAAGCAGTTTTCACTCAGCTGGAACACAATAGGCAGGAGCCTGTGAGATTTACATAACAGCATCACTACCCCAAAGGAAAAAGTGTTTCTAAACTAGAAGCATTTCACCAGTCAAAAGTCTAGGAGAATAACTTATTTCCCTCCTTTATAACTGTGTTTCATACTAGTGGGAAGAGGTATTTTTACAAACTCAGTTCCGGGAAAAGTATAACGATATTTTTAATGTATTATGATTGGATTTGACAATAAGAATAGATGCATTGATGATATTTTAATATAGTTATAAAACCTTGTAATTTATGTAAAATTGTTTAAAAAACAAACAAATTATTTTATAACGTTATAAAGTCAATAATATTGTTTGTGCTAAAGTTATTCGAAACTATTTTAAGTAAAATATTTCCCAATATCAAAAGGTAGACAGTGTCATAAACAGTGTAAAAGCTTCTAAGGAAGCCACCAAAATTAGACAATTCTAACCTCAAAGACAAGAGTAAATTGTGAAAGCAGAATAACTAATGTGCAAATGTAGCAGAAGACAGAACTGTTTAGTAGTTTGATAACTGACAACCCACAATAGTTGCAACAATGCTGAAAGTCATTTTCCATCTCTGTTCCGAGTAGCCTACTTCTTAATACTCCAGTGCTAATACTTGATAACATTTAAAACATAACACATCCATCATGTTAAATGTTATTATGAAATGCAAGTTGCAAGCAAAATATTTATTTTTCTTGGCGGGAATCTTTTGAACCAATTAAACACAAATCAACGTTTAGCTCTGCCTCGTGCTTGCAGTAAGTCCTGCACTTTCAGTGTAATTTTGTGCATTATCAGAAAACAAAAATTCCAAACTGGCAATGAGGTGGAAGTTCTCTTTCTGCACTGCAAGAGTAATTTCAGAGTGATGAACAGACTGTGTCATGGGAACCAGTGAGGAAGACACACAGAGCAGATGCAGCCTGCATCCAAAGTGCAGAGCCAGAAAACAGTCTTTTCTCTCTTCTGTTGAGCTGCAGGAATCAATTATATTATGCTCAGAGATGGTTACATCCACTTAACAAAAGGTCATCTACTAGCTAGTGATCGATATCCATGCTTTCTGATCTTTTCCTACAAAGTACACAGAGTTTTGTAAATAGAAAGCAAATCGTAATCCAGTTATTTGATGTATTTGGCCATTGCATTTTGATAAAGTTCTACATGCTATCTACTTTAATGTCCCATTCACTTTGATATTTTCCCAGGTACTGGTGCCAAATGCCAAGTTTGAAAACATCATGGCTCCTCCACAACTTTCATGTTCGTTATTTGTAGTCAACAAGTTCAGAGTTTTTTTTTTTTTTTCTTTTTTAAGTGTCTGGAAATCATATGTGAAATATAAGACATGCTCTGTTATTTCTTAACCTAGGCAACCAGGAAACAGCATAGAATGAGAAGAATAAATCAAGGACAAAAACATAAATCTAAATGTTGAGACGGAAAAAAAAAAATGTTGAGACAGAGACATTTGGTCTCAGAGCAACACAGTTGATATTGAGTGGTTGCATTGTCTTCTGTGGTATTGAAATCATGTTATCAGTCCATATTTCCCCGTCACATGCTGTGTTCACTGTACAAGGGAGAAAATTTTGTACACTGTATATGTTTTTTTGGTCAGGAACCTCTGATTATCTCTAGTGGAGGGCTTGGCTTTTAATTAAAAGGGTTTCTTGTTGTGGGGTATAATAGG
Source organism: Acomys russatus (assembly GCF_903995435.1). Taxonomy (NCBI): domain Eukaryota; kingdom Metazoa; phylum Chordata; class Mammalia; order Rodentia; family Muridae; genus Acomys; species Acomys russatus. Next base: position 42,431,763 of record NC_067160.1, on the reverse strand, counting down.
TGCTGGGGTAGAAACAATGGATTTATCAGTAGCTGACTTAGTTTCTCTCCTAAATACTAACAAGCTTCCCTGGCCTGTAGAGATTTTGCTTTAGAGTAGAAACAACCATTTCTTTACCCAATTGTTTTAACGTTTGGTGGGCTACCTCTACTTGTATGTGAGCCATTGCATGGGGGCACACAAATGAAGATGCTATGGATCTTGTGTCACAAAAATCAAATAAACAGTAGCATTACATTCAGTAAAATATAAAGCTAGTTTTGTTGTTACATATAAGAAAAGGAAAATTGTTTATAGGGAGTACATCATTTGTTCTAAAGATTAAACAAAGACATTTTTAAAGGAAGCGTATGTTTATGGTTCTAGTCTTTTGGAATATAAATCCATTAATAAGTATAAAAGGTTTTTTTAAAGGTTTTAGAACACCAATTACTTGCCTTGCACTTTTAAGTATTTATGAGCTGCCTTGTTAAAAAGAATAAATTATGTTTAGGTTGACTTCAGAGCTGGCTGTTAAAGATGTGTTTTTGCTTCATGTTTATACAGCTAAAATCTGGGCAATATATGCCTTTCCCCTCTGTTCGTAAGCAACTGTCTTTTTGATATTTTAAATAACTTCATGCTTCTGTTTTATAAAAATCTCTAGGCACTTGCTTTAAATCACAATTTTCATTAAAAAAATGGTACCCTCTTCCTTGAAAAAAACCATCTGCTCTCAAGCAGTGTTGCACTCATGAGTCACTGTATAGACAAACACAGTTACACTTTAACACATTTTGTACAAAAAACCCTACTACTTAAATACCCTCAGTAGGTTCTTTGTCACTACTGGACCAAGCCTGTTATACTAAAAGCATTTCTGTGATAAGTTTGGCTGCTGAACCTGGACACAAAAAAGGTAGGATAATAATTCTGCAGTGAATAGCTGTCAGATACAAGTTTATGATTCAAAACCACTAAGTTATCAGAATTACTTTCACATAAAAGACAATCCTACCAAATGTTCAATTTTATTTACTTTTTAATTGTGAAGAATAAATTACACTTTCATAATGTATAGTTTTGCTAAAATATTTGAATAATTTGCTAAAATATATATAGTCTGACTCTCAATAATAGATTAATATGAAATTAATTAATTAAATTAGTATTAAATATTAGCAATTATAAGAAACATGATTTATAACATTTCATGTTATTATTAAACTGTAATTTAATGTAGCTCTTTATGATTTGAAGCATTTTATCCTTTTCTATCTTTATATATAAATTGTATCATATCATAAATTTATTCTAATTATAATTAACTTAGTCTATCAGTTAACATTAAACAGTTGTTGCATACAATCACAAACTTCATTTTTGTTGTATGTAATTAGTCTATTTTGGGAAGCAAGTGAAGAGAGAAAAGATCAAATAAAATACAAATAAAGTAAAATGAACTAAAATTTAGCACGTGATTAATACATGCTACTAAAAAATTTTAAAGACTCCAGAGAAAAGGCTCCATGGATAAATATCTTCTATACAAGCTGGACCATCTGCATTTGATCCTTAGATGCCATGTAAAAAGCTAGATGATCTAGCACACATCTGTAAACACAGCACTCCTAAGCAACATAGGAAGGAGAGACAGGATGGTCACTAAGCAGACATCTCTATAACAAACCTGGTGTACACAATGACAAAGATAAACAAAAGCCATCAGGAAGAGAAACCCTGCCTCCAAAAGAATATGGAAAGGCTAGGACACGCTTTCAAAAGATGCTCTTTGGCCCCTACCTGTGTGCCATACTTAGCACCAGGGCCACCAGAATAGCTGCAAACAGGCAAATGAGAAAGAGAAGTGAGTGATGCATACAATCACAAAACAAAGACAGGGGTTAGATAAAAGGACATTGAGATTAGAACAACTTATGAACAATGCAGAAGTTAGGTGACAAAAATACCAAAGTGTGCATTCGAGATATTCTACTGAGTCTTTTTAACATCCCCTGAACCTTACTCTTTTTTATCAACTTCTTTGGGATGAGGACTGTAGTTGATGAAATAAGTAGGTTTTCCCCTAACCTACTTGCTTCTTGACTTTGGCCTTGAATCCTGAATGGAATTTAAGCTTTATTAAAAGAAGATTCCATGAAGACTGTGTCCTGAGCGTCAAGTGTTACTAATGATACGGTTTTCCCTTTGTCTCCTGGGAGAAGACTAACTCCAGTTGACAGAATGAAGACATATTATAATACCCTTGTAGGTAAAATTCTTCTGATAGATCATCTGGCATAAATTCTTATTAAATGAAACGCCACGCAATGGTCTTCTGATATCACACCTGGCCAATGTGTATTCAGATGGAAAAGCCTTCACCCAAGTATTAGCTGAAGTCCTTCTTGAGTATGAACCTTTCCAGATGTATTAGTCTCTTAAATTTCAACACAATTTCTTTTATTTGCAGATTAATTAGCTTATTTTTATTAACTACTACGGCCTTACACTTGGAGTGTTTTGGTGGTAATTTGAAACCATAGCCAGTATTCTTAAAGAATAAGGAACAATTTTTATACCTCGTTTTTACAAATCCAATTACATTTTAATAAGTATATAATGTATGATCCAAGATCACACACTACCATCAAGATGGACTCCTTCGAGTATAATTAAAGAGATAGTAGTTCCTAAAGTAGACTTTAGGAAGTGATGTTTTGAAACTTCAGCCATCCTGTTTCCAGCATGTACTGAACATTCCCTATGAGATGGACATTTTTCTCTGTAAGATTCTTGAACACTTCTGTCACAGACATCACAAGTGAACCACATGGACTTCTATAATTATGGGCCACTAACGACACAAGCACCTTGGGACGATGCTAGAAGTACTTTCTAACTGATTCAGTGTTATTGGATTTGCTGTGGTTGTTGTATTTCTAAATTTAGCACTCAGATTTTCAGCAATTTAAGAATTGTTATTTTAGTGCCTTTCTTGTGACTTTTGTGACAAATTGTGCAAGGCACTCAATACAGGGGGGTTAGAATGATGGAGAAATTGAAAATACAAAAGGAGGATAAAAGTAAAAAGAACCTAAGTTCATATATGAAAAAAGTTTCTTCATTCTCTGAAGAACGAAACTGAAGAAGAAATCAGAAGATGGAAAGATTTCCCATGTTGGTTGATCAGGAGAATCAACAAAGTGAAAATGGCCATCCTACCAATAGCAATTTAGAGATTCAATGCAATCCTTATCAAAATACATACACAATTTTTAAAGACCTTGAAATATCAAGTCTCCAATTAATATGGAAAAAAACAAATAAAAAACAGAATAGATATAACAATGCTGTACAATAAAAGATCTTCTGGAGGAATCTCCATCTCTGATCTCAAGCTGAACTATAGAGAAACAGTAATTAAAACGGCATGGTACTGGAATAGAAATAGGCTGGTTGATCAACTGAATTGAACTAAAGACCCAGAAAAAAAATCCACATACCTATGAGTATTTTGTTTTTGACAAAGAAGCCAAATCAATACAATAGAAGAAAGATAGTATCTTCAGCAAATGGTGCTGGTCCAACTGGATGTCTACATGTAGAAAAATGTGAGTAGATCCAAATTTATCACCCTGCACAAAACTGAAGTCCAAGTGGATTAAAGACCTTGACATAAAACCATACACACTAAATTGGATAGAAGAAAAATTGTGGAGGAGCCTTGAATTCATTGGCACAGGAGACAACTTCCTGAACAGAACACTAACAGCTCAGGCTCTAAGATCAACAATTACAAATGGGACCTCATGAAACTTAAAAGCTTCTGTAAGGCAAAGAAAACTGTCAGCAGAACAAAATGACAGCCTACACTGGGAGAAGACCTTCACCAACCCTACATCTGACAAAGGGGTAATATCCAAAATATGTACCAGAATTCAAGAAATTAAACACCATCAGACCAAATAACCCAATTAAGAGCTAAACAGAATATTCTCATGAGAGGAATATCAAATGTCTGAGAAATACTTAAAGAAATGCTCAACATCCTTAGTCATCAGGGAAATGAAATTCAAAATAACTCTGAGATTCCATCTTACACTCACCAGAATGGCTAAGATCAAAGACACAAGTGATACCACGTGCTGGCAAAGATGTAGAGAAAGGGGTGCTTTCCTCCATTGCTGGCGGGAGTGCAAACTTGTACAACCACTTTGAAAATCAATCGGTCACTCTCTCAAAAAAATATTGGGAATAGTGCTGCCTCAAGACTAAGCTATATCACTCCCAAGCATATACCTGAAAGAAGCACCACCTTACAACTAGGACATTTGGTCAACTATGTTCACAGCAGTCTTATTCCTAATAGCCAGAATCTGAAAAAAAAAAAAAAAAAAACAAAACAAAACAAAACAAACAAACAAAAAAAAACAAGATGCCCTTCAACAGAAGAATGAATAAAGAAGCTGTGGTACATTTACACAATGGAATACTATTCAGCTATTAAAAACAAGGAAACCTTGAAATTTGTTGGCTAATGAATGGAACTAAAAATGATCATCCTGAATGAGATAAGCCAGACACAGAAAGAAATGCATGGTATATCCTCACTTACAAGTGGCAATTAGCCCAACATAGATGGGCTAATACATATATAGCCCAACATGGATCTGAGAGACTCTACCCAGTGGGGGATCGGGACATATTCTGAGGCTTGTTGCTATACTCCAGATGGAGCACTGAGAGCAGAATGGAAGAATGGGGGGGGGGTATGGAAGGACACAGAGGGTTCTGGAATCCCACAAGGAGACCATCAAGGTCCATGGATCTGGACCCAGTGGGGGCTGCACAAACTGTTGTGCCAACTAAGGAATATATATATATGCAGTAAACCTAGACCCTCTGTTCAGATCTAGCCAATGGACAGCTAATTTTCCATGCTTGCAGGGATAGTGGGGACTGTCTCTGGCATGAACTCTGGTACCCCCAACTTGATTATATCTCCTTGGTGGGAAGGCCCTAAGGCATACAGAGGAAGGGGAAGCAGTTTATCTGGATGAGATTTGATAGGCTGTGGTAAGATGGTTGGGGAGGAAGGCCCCTTCTCTCACAGGTCTAAGGAAGGGGAAGAGGGTGGAAGAGGGAGGAAGGGTGGGAACAGGAAGATACAAATAAGGGGATAACATTTGGGATGTAATCTGAATAAGTTAGAATAAATTTTTAAAAAGAACCTAAGTCCAGTCATGAGGCAGTACCTACCCAAAAGGTATGTGGAGGGCAGTTACTTTACATATGTTGCATTTTGATTTATCCATCATCTGTCTTTTGTGGAGGCCGACCCTCCTTCGATGCATAGCATCTGTAAGTGTAGCATCAATCAACCCATTACTCAAGAATTAAAATCAATACAATCTAACTGGAAAAAAAAAGTACAAGAAACTGGCAGGCTACTCCTCAGCACAGTATAGGAGATCACAGACTACATAGAACCAACATATTTATAGGTTGATTTTCAAGCAGAAGCCACTCCTGAACATATCTGCTGCTCTGATTCCTTGAACTTAGCATTAATATGTGTTTCTTTTTTTCTTTTCTTTTTTTTTATTAATTTATTCTTGTTACATCTCAATGGTTATCCCATCCCTTGTATCCTCCCATTCTTCCCTCCCTCCCATTTTCCCATTATTCCCCTCCCCTATGACTGTTCTGAGGGAAATTACCTCCCCCTGTATATGCTCATAGGGTATCAAGTCTCTTCCCGGTAACCTGCTGTCCTTCCTCTGAGTGCCACCAGGTCTCCCCCTCCAGGGGACATGGTCAAATGTGAGGCACCAGAGTACGTGAGAAAGTCATATCCCACTCTCCACTCAACTGTGGAGAATGTTCTGACCATTGGCTGGATCTGGGTAGGGGTTTAAAGTTTACCGCCTGTATTGTCCTTGGCTGGTGCCTTAGTTTGAGTGGTACCCCTGGACCCAAATCTGCCTATCATAATGTTCTACTTGTAGGTTTCTAGGACCCTCTGGATCCTTCTACTTTGCTATTCTCCCATGCTTCTCTCATTTAGAGTCCCAATAGGATGTCCTCCTCTCTGTCCCAGTTTTCTGGTAAGTGAAGGCTTTCGTGGGACATGCCCCTTGGGCTAGTATGCAGATATAAGTGAGTATATACCATTTGAGTCTTTCTGCTTCTGGGTTAACTCACTCATTATGATCATTTCTAGCTCAATCCATTTATCCACAAATTTCGGGAATTCCTTGTTTTAATAGCTGAGTAGTATTCCATAGTGTATATGTACCACAGTTTCTTTATCCACTCTTCTACTGATGGACACCTGGGCTGTTTCCATGTTCTGGCTATTATGAATAAGGCTGCTATGAACATGGTTGAGCAAATTTTCTTGTTGTGTGCTAGAGCATCTTCTGGGTATATTCCAAGGAGTGGAATAGCTTGGTCTTAAGGAACCCCTACTCCCGTTTTTCTGAGATAGCATCAGTTAGATTTCCAAAGTGGCTGTACTAGTTTGCATTCCCACCAGCAATGAAGGAGTGTTCCTCTCCCCCCACATCCTTGCCAGCATGTGGTGTCGCTTGAATTTTTGATCTTAGCCATTCTGATGGGTGTAAGATGGAATCTCAGAGTTGTTTTGATTTGCATTTCCCTGATGACTAAGGAGGTTGAGCAATTCTTTAAGTGTTTCTCAGCCATTTGATATTCCTCTGTTGGGAATTCTCTGTTTAGTTCCAAGCCCCATTTCTCAATTGGGTTATTTGGTTTGGTGGTGTTTAATTTCTTGAGTTCTTTATATATTTTGGATATTAGACCTTTGTCAGATGTAGGGTTGGTGAAGATCTTTTCCAAGTCTGTAGGCTGTTGCTTTGTTCTCTTGACAGTGTCTCCTGTCTTACAGAAGCTTCTCAGCCTCATGAGGTCCCATTTATTAATTGTTGTTTTTTTGACTTGAAATAAATTCTTCAACTGTAAAAATTTCTTAAGCTAAAACTATGTTGTTACAAATAAAGAGGTACAGATACATCAGGATTATCAAATATTGTTAAGTGATAACAAATGGTGTTGAATTTCTAGTCAAACTAAATTCTTTTCAACACACACAGAGAAACACGCTCACACACACACTTGAAGCAATCCACCTATTTTTCTATACACATGTCAACACGTTACTAAGGAATCCAGGCTAGTAATACCTAGTGACATTTACAAACTAGCTTTATAAACATCCTGGAACCCTGTCTAACTCACCAAGCCTCAGTTATATGCAGATTCACATAATTAATTTCATTCACACCAAATAACAATGCCTTAAATAATGACTAACCTTGGTATTTTGTGTATGTTGAATGTTCAGATATCCTTCAGGGCCTATTTTCTCTGTTATCATGATATATTTAATTTTTCCACTGGAGAACCAATTAAATAAATTAAATGGATACATATAACTATCTTGCTGACAGTAGAAAAAAAGCTACTGATTGACATTCTAAATGGAAGACTACTTCAAGGATATTTTTTACTTTTTTTTTTTTTTTTTGAACAAAGCAGCTAACAAAATATTTCTGTAAATTAATTATGTTACATAGACTATAATTCCACTTATTTTGAAACCTATAGAGATGCCTGCTTGAATAGATATACCTGTATACATGAACACACACATATGATATATGGAGTGAGTGGGATACGTGTCTATTAACCATGTACAATGATTGTTCATACACATGTCAGAGTGTTTTTGCCAATGCATGGGGAAATTTCAGTGATGATGTGTCACATCTTATATATTTTTCTTGTAATATCATGCAGTAATGATAAGAGAGTCCTCATTAGATAATAGATAGAGAAAATGTTTAAGATATGGCTATATACACAAAGATTAGATCCCTAATGCAAGAGATATTATCAGTGTTAAAAGGGCTAGGTTACTTGTCACTTAATGATTTTACAACAGTTAAGTTATTTCATGATTAGATAGACATAACAACTAGAGAAAATTTATTGTATTTGGGCAGGAAATTGGATGTGCATGATGAAGTTTAAGAGACAAAAAGTACAAATAGAACAGTCTCACTCTTGCCTTGGCTTATATTCCCACACACTGGTTGTACAGCTCATGGGAACTGAACTTACCAAAAGCCACAGGTTGAAACCATAACACCCAAGCAGCCCTGAATATGACTGCTTTTGGAATCAGGCATTCAAATACTGATGTCAAGGAAGAAGTCACATGGGTAAGCCTCTGTTCCATACAGTAAGTGTCTCATTACAAAGAAGTGGTGAGGACACAAATACAGTAAGAGCATGGCCATGTTCGACACTGATCAGGATGGTCAGCTACAAATCAGAGGAAATTTTCAGATGTAAATAAACCCTGGCAGTTACTTACCTTTAGAACTACAAACTCTCAACTGTGAGGAATTATATTCCTGTTACTTAAAAACTTCTAGACTGGAATATGTTGTCATGGTTGCCCTAGTTGAAGGTGAAATAAAACCAGTAAACTATAAAGTATTACCCAAATTATACCAGCATACAATACAAGCATATTATTAAGCATTTCTATGTAATCAAAGAAAACCTTTAACAACAGGAGATTAACCCCCCCTTCATGTCAGGTGAAGTTGGGGACTTAAGATATGAAATGGGAAACATTGACACAGCACTGCTATCTTTGCACATCAAGGGGTATCACAAGCCAATGAAGGTGGTGGCCTTTGAGATTGACAGCAGATAACAGGCAGCAAGGACCCAGCATCAGAGTCCCCAGCATGACACAAATCATCAATCATATATAATAGTACACGAAACACTATTGGTTCCTGCTGAACATCTGATCTACAGGTTCTGGCCTCATAAACACATGTTATTGAATACAGGGCTATGCGTTTTGTTACATAGCAACATAAAACTCAGGTAAAAATGTCTTCAAATTGATCAGCAATCTTATTTTTAAAACCAGATGTACATGTTATGTATATCTAATGGGATATTAATTTTCTAGATTAAACTGGTTCATACACAGACATTGATGTCTTATACATACTCACATAAATATTAAATATCATAAAATACCACCCCACTAAGGTAGCATTTGCACATTTATAAGCAAGTCTTCTGGCCTAAAAATGTAACTGAAAATTTCCCTCTGGATGTTACTAGATGTCCTTTACCTTAATTTCCTCAGAGGTCCATATCATTTTATTTCTTACATCTACACAAGAGTTGCATTAAATGTGCACAATTTAATAGCATGTAGTGTATGTGAGTGAGGAGTAAAACATACACACATACCTGGGTAGACTCTGCCTCTGAAGCTATAAGTGTAAAAAGCTTGCTGAGTGACTTCAATGTCATACAGAACTAGATGGAAGTGTGGTCTCCACTGAAAGTCTAGATTTCCACTCTGGACATCTCTGTAAACCCTTTGTTCTGCTCTGCCTCATGTGGAACTGCACTGGACAGCAAAGCACTCAGTCAGCTAATTCAACATCCCTAGAGACTGACTTCTCACCTACTTTGACTTATTTTCTATGAAGGAGGTGATGGCGTGTGTCACAGAAGGGGCCACCTTGGATTCTATCACATCATCATACCAATGAAAAAGTAAAACGTCATTGCAAGAGGGCTTTGAGAAGACACACACACACACACACACACACACACACACACACACACACAAAAAAAAAAAAAAACAACAACAACAACAACAACAAAAAAAAACGGGCTGTATACAACAAATTGATGCCACACTACTGACCAGAAGATCTACATCTGACGAGATGCTCAGCTGGATGCCTAGATCAAAAACGTGCTTCAGTTTTCATCATCAACTTTATCACAAACTTCTTTTTCCATATAAAATTATTCTATTATTAAATTACATGGCATGCTTTGTGGTAAATATCTGCGATGGCTGTATATAATTCTTCCCCAAATCCTCCAGGAATATTTCTCATTTCTAGATTAGAAATTCATATTCAAGCAAATTTAAGCTGAGGTGCATGTAGCCTGTCAGGGTCAATTGGCTTCATCCTCTGAGTAACAATCTCACAGTCTCCTTCAAATGATGAGAATGTTGAATTTTGCCGAGTACAAGGGAACAGAAAGCTTCGTATTCCATGGAGATTTTGGTCTCATTTCACTCTGCGCACATACTTTACATATGTTAGCTCTTGTTTTTCTCAACATCACTGAGATCAAGTGGCATTTTCAAGGTAGTTGCCATGGATGCTAACTACTCCTATGGGGGTGGCATAAAACAAATTACCTACATTGTCAGAATTTTAATAAAGATGCTGTCATTTGTAAAACATTTATTGCACATGGCAAAGGACAGTGTTTTCTAAGTTAGAGGCTCCACATTCCAGCATCCAGTCATTTTGAAAGTTAGAATTAATAATTATATTAGCTCTCTGTCTTGGCATCAGAGAAGGGCATGTTCAGGGCAGAAGAAACAGTGTTCATTCATTTAGATTAAAGAAGGCCTGGCCTCGTAGCATGGGTCTATGCCTATATCATGGTTGCTTTTAAGTACTTAGAAGCCTACACCCCAGAAGCATCTTCTGTACTATTGACCATAAGGAAATAATTGCTCAATAATGGAATTCTAGTTTGATTAATTATATTTACTTATTATAAGAAATTTACTTGACCTTTTTCTTTCCTATTTAAACAAAAATGCACAGTATGTCATTTAATTAAAATATTTCATTGTGTACTATGTACACATTTAGAAGAAAAATGAAACATAATTTCCAAAGACCCAAGTATAAAAAACAATGATTCTTCTCCTATGAAAGTCCATGCTACTCTTTTATGTCAGTAGAGGCTCACCCAGAACTTAATAATAATCAATATAGGTCACAGCAAGCAGATTACTGCATAATGTCAGCAGGGTTGTTGTCCTTTGCACAAGCCCTCCTGGTGAACTGTAGTATTTCCTGTCTCATCAGCATGCCAATGACCTTGTTCTCACCTAATTGGCTCTTGACTGAGATGAGGTTTAGAATCGAACGTGGATTTTACAGAAACACACCTTCACCCTCAGTGTGACAGTGTACAGCCAAGATACAGATTCTGAACTCCTTTTCTACATTAACACCCATGGCAGTGGACACTTGAATGGCAACATGCTTGTGGATGCTTCTTTTTTTCTCCTAGTGACTCTACCACACTACCCTTTTCTGCAACCAAAACGATAAGAGAAATATGTTATATTACTTTTCTGTTGACTGTTCAGAGGTGTTCAGAAACGTTTGTGTTTTTCCCCTTTCTTCCTGAGAACCCAGGAAGATTTATATTAAATGCAGGATTCTCCCCACTCATGTCTGACTTCTCAAGGTTGTGCAGTGGATAGTGGGAGGCCAGTCACAAAACATCTCCTTGGTGAAGGAGAGAAACTGAACTGTGAACAGAAAGAAATGTCATCTACAGTCATTGATTTGGTGCTTCCCAGAGAAAACTCATTTTCACACGGTATTTTTTTCCTTCTGTGAATAATTTCTGCCATCGCCCAATTAGGAAAGCTAACGTTAAAAAGTTTTTAAGGAGGAATTCAATGCGAAGTCATTTCCATTGCTTGGAGCCGAAGGGGAATATTACCGGCAATTAGCAGGCTGATGTTATTCCTTGACCTACTGACCAGGCACAGAGTTTGTGTCCTGTTCTTAAGTGATGATGGAAGAGGTAATGAGAGAGAGGGAAGGCATGCATCAGCATTAAAAATAAGCTCTTAGCATACAACATTCTTTAGAGCCTCAGTTAGAAAAATGTGTTGTTTTAGAAGCAGTTCTGAGTGAAAGTCAAATGTAAATTTTATGCTCTGGCTATAAAAAATTGAAGATCTTCTGGGAATAAATGCACTCACCCAAGAAAGGTAAAAAGCCTCTATGCCCATCCCCCTCCCCCATCCCACCCCCCCATGCCCCCCACCCCATCCTGGTGCAGGATTAGTTGGGGGTAAATAATGGATTCACTAGTTTCCAGGAAGTCTCCTTGTTCAGCTTCAGTTTTGTCCCTGCAGAGCCTGCCAAGGCTTCTGTTTACAGTACATCATCCTTTAAGCCAAGGAGATTTTAGCAACAGAGTCTCTAGAAAACACGTACTTTATTCTACCCTTTTCTTCTCCCACAGGAGAGTGCTGGTGCCTGTAGTTTCAGTTCTCACTAAGGGCAGCTATCCTTTTCAGATTCGGACCTGTGACAGTCAGTGGATCAGAAGACCCAAGAACAGCAACAGAGAGCACAGAGAACGAAAGGGGAACTTCTGGGCCATTCTTGAACTGAATCTGCCTTGTGAGCTGCAGGATCCCCCCCACCCCCCAGTTTTGTCCCCTCTGCCTCCAATCAACCTTTCTTAGACTCTCAGAAACACTTGGATACTGTGTTATCTCCTATTGTCACAGGACAAGAAATCTCAGCCTTTCCTGGTCCCCACTGTGCTAGGGAAATGAACCAACATTAGACAGGCCCCTTTAATTCACGATACTTTTTCACCTTCCCATCACCCCTTCATACCAGCCCTTTAGTGGTGTTTTTTATTATTAAAGAGAGGTCAATGCTTTTGGCCTTTCTATTGCTAAGGAGAGGAGCTACAGAATAAAATGAACAAAACAGAAAGAATTGAAAGAGACATAAACTGTCCTCTTGGGTCTCATCTGCTTTCGCTTTAATCTGTAAGATCATTTCTGCTTCTCTACCTACCGAAAAGCTTAGCTCTGAGGCTCCCATAGAGGAGCTCGTTCCAGAGTGACCTCTAAATCACGATTACTTAGGAGCAAGGGCCACACTTTCATCTACATTAGTGTTCCTGTAGCCCACTTTCAGTGCCTTATTCCACCATATAGTTTAGAGCACAGTATCTGTTTGCTAATAGTGTCCCACATGACTTCCATTTTATTTCTTTTACCTGCATCAAAGAAAGAAAGTTACGAGGAAATTAGCAAACAAGCTTCTATCTTATGTCACAGGGGCAAAGTTCACATATGAGGATGAGAACTTGATTAACATCTCACTATCTTATAAAAGTTAAAGATCTCACAACAGAAACACTATATTAACGATGGTCACCTCAGGCAGAGTCACAATGACTTACACACATTTTCGTGTTTTAGAAATGTTTCTGTTGCTAAGACCCTGGAGACTTGTTATTTTTACTACATTGTTCAATTAAATAAGATCCCTCCCGAAGCCGCGTGAAAGAACTGTATTAAGATGACCTTCTATGATCTTCCAATGATATTTCACTCTAAAGTTAGGTGGCCTGAGGGGGTCTTCTTAGGAATTGAATCTTTCTTCATGTCAGGTTTTAGAGAAAGGAGAGCATGAGCTCTGCCTTCACTAATCAGTCTATGTGGAGGGCTACAACACAGACCATACGCTTGGTGTCCTTACATTCACAGAACCAGCTGACACGGTCAGCACTGCATGAGTACAGCACCAATTAGTGATATTTTACACTGATATACTAATGTGATGTTTAACTCCAGACAAAGAGTCAGCATAGTCAGTTATTTTTAGCAATAACCAGAAGAAGGAGAACTTTCCTGTTCCAGAAAAATCTCTACATCCAATGCTTCCTAATGTCTGAGTGTCATCAATCTAGTTATAAAAACTGTTTGCAACTCACCTTAGATGCCTTGTATAATAGGCTATGCCTTTTCCTGGACACACCTTTATCTGTAAAGCTGATTTTTTAATTAGGTTTGCAGTAAACGTGAAAGAGTGTGCCAGATGGGGAAGTAATGTTCTGTCAAAAACTTTCAAGGGAAGGTGGTCCATAGTGTTCTCGGAACCAAGAAAGCAGGTGTGATGTAAGCTACAGAACTCTTGCTACTTAATGTGCAGCACCCCAACGGGAGGCAGTTATTCTGATTTCCAGAAAGTAAAAAGTTAGGTGTAGAATACTGAGAGAGAAGTACTTATAAATAAATTGCTGGACTTTTGAACTTTGCATGCAACATCAGTACACAGTACATAGCATCTCACATGCACAAAAGTGGGCAAAAGGGCCAGAAAAAACTGTGAAAGATGCCACAGAGGTAGGGGTTGCTACTCACCATCTTCCCTTCCTTTTCCCTTTACTATTAAGACATTTAGTGTTGTCAAGTTGACAGAACCTAGACCCAACCGGAAGATGGGTCTCTGGACATGATTGTATATAATTTTTTTTAAATGGAGAGAAGTGTTTTGCTTGCATGTATGCCTCTGTATCATGTGTGTGTCATGATCACAAAGACCGGAGGAGGATGTCAGATATCTTGGAAGTACAGTTACAATTGTGATGACTGTGAGCTGCTGTGTGGGTGCTGAGAATTGAACCTGTGTCCTTTCCAAGGGCACCAAGTGCTGTAATCTCCAAGTGATCTTACCAACCCTGTGGGGGATTCTTAATTAGGTTAATTGAGAAGGAAAGATCTACCAAGAGTGGGTAACATCATTCCCTGCCTGATATCCTAGATTACATAGATGGGAAAAAAAGGAAATGGCTTCTGTCTATTTTGTAATACATCACTTAGAATATTTGTTGCCATGCCTTGTATGATCAGTTTAGGCACAGAAGTCCTAAACAGAAGGCTATTGTGTTCAACTCCTTCTTCTTCTGACAAAGTGAGCAGGCATTTGCTTGATTATTTTGCTTTTTCTTTTCTTTGTGTCTGAAATGGAACTGTCTACTAGAGAAGATGAAATAGCCACCTTGCAAAAGTAAGACTGAGAAGCACATGGCAGAACATAAAGGTCACGGAGCCCAGATCATACTGGTGCCATCATATTAATTTCAAGTTGTCCCTGTTTGTCTGTCTTTGTAACAGTTTTGTACTTGAGAAAAGGAAGCTGCTACGTAAACCAACATTTTGGTAGCATGCACTCAGATGCATCCCTCACCAGCAGCTTTGTACACAGAGAAGGCACGCACAGATAGCAGACCACGCCCTGTCATTTCAGGATGACACCATGAGTTCGCACACAGGTCTGTGCAATATTCCCTGGCTCTGTCGGTGTGAGTCACCCCCATACAACTGCAATACCTAGATACATACAGATTTACATGTACAACTGTAGATCAGGTATGCTTCAGCAAGAGGGCAAACTATAACTTGTGACCTACTTTATGCTCTTTTGATTATATTTTATTTAATTTTTTTCCATGGTAAATCTGGCAGTTTACAAAACAAACAAGCATTAAAAGGATAGTGCATGGTGGGGATACAGTAAGCCTCTGAAATGTAAACAATGACTATTGGAGTTCTTTACATAAAATCCATACTTAACCTACATGAGAACAAAACAAACTCGATGCACAAATTGTCAGAACTATCTATGTTGCAAAAATCTATGTTTTCAAAGGCCACTTTTGTGTTTTATTCCTTTGCTCACTGAAATGACATTGTAAAAATGTATGGTGTGCAATCAAAGAACTTTTAATTGACTTTCTGAGTGTTAATAAAACAGTAGGAATGAAGGACAAGTGGCATAGTTAACACCTTCCTGCATGAGAGAAGAGGTGAATGTAACAGTGATAACTTCAGATCCCCAGGAAGTATTACATGCTAGCTAAGGTTGATTGATGGAAAGGAAGAATAATTAAGCATTGAACAGAGTAGTTCTGGAAGGAATTAAGATTTGAATACCTCATAAGAGAGTGCCTTTCCAGAAGACTTCCTTGCCACAGATGGTGCCATGTTTGCATTTTACAATGAAGCCA
Organism: Acomys russatus; assembly: GCF_903995435.1. Classification (NCBI taxonomy): domain Eukaryota; kingdom Metazoa; phylum Chordata; class Mammalia; order Rodentia; family Muridae; genus Acomys; species Acomys russatus. Next base: position 42,416,064 of record NC_067160.1, on the reverse strand, counting down.
TTGCCGTATTTATTTTCCTTCTGTCTGCATGCTACAACTAACAACAGTGAGTTGAAAGCTGTGGATATAAAGATGGAGATCTTTTTGTTTTACTAGTCTCCTCATCTCATAGGAAGTAAAGCAGATTCTAACCATTGTCTAGAAGATATGTTTCAAATTACACACAGAAAGAATTTCATCTCCAAGCGGAAGAATGATTCCTTGTATCCAAGAAAAATGTTAAAATTATTTAAAATTACCAAATATTGGATAACTCCTTCCAAAACGAAGTCCACCAGGTGGCAAACTGAACTCGCACACACTTTCTGTGTCTGTGGCTAGTGGCTAGGAGTTAAATGTAATTCCTACCAAAGGAATAGGAAAAATATTCCCAAAAAACCCAAGGCAGGGAGGAAAGCATGGGTTGATTTGAATGCTGGTCCCTTTATGGCTTGATTTCACTTCGCTTTCTGTTTTTCCCATGCACTTGTTCTATCTACAGCATTCCAGGCATCAGAGAGTGCAGCATAGCCTCTTCATGATCCCAACTAATTTTGTTTCTTTTTTTTTCACTCTTAAAAAAAAATAATTTATTCAGATTATATCCCAACTGTTATTCTGTCACTGGTATCTTCCTGTTCCCATCCTTCCTCTCTCTTCGGCCCTATTACCATCCCCTAGACCTCTGACAGGAGAGGACCTCCTCCCCCAAGATATGATCACAGTCTGTCAGATCTCACCTAAATAGCCTGCTTCCCCTTCCCTGTGTGCTGCCACCGGGCCTCCCCACCAAGGGGAAGTGATCAAATTGGGGGGCACAAGAGTTCCTGTCAGGGACAGTCCCTGCTCTCCCCACAACCTTGGAGAATGAGCTGTGTTCACTGGCAAGATCTGTTTCATATTTTCCACTTCAGAGCTCCCGTCTTTCAAGATAAATTCTAGGCTAAATCACTCATTCTCCTGGTTGTAAATAAGTAAATTCTGGAGAAATATATATGTTTCATAATATATCTCCATTTAATATTTTTTAAGCAATGAGTTTTGTTATCAAATCAAAAGTGATAACATGTCTCTGTCCATGTACATAACAAAATTACATTCATAACAGCCAATCTTCAAGGATTTCCATTCCGAGTACTGATCTTTCACATCAAATGTTCACATTCATGTAATTATAAAATTGTAAAATCATTTTATGGAGAGCAGGGATAATTCATAGGAATTTCAGAAAGCACACTGTGAAGCATACAGTATTATCTGTGAAGATCTAGATTAAGAAATCAAAAATTCAAATGTCTGATTTTTCATGTTTTGTTTTATTCTCCTCTGTACTTGTCAGTATTTTATTGAGACCACTAATCTGGTATAGTTACTGAAACTGGCTAGTTCAGTGTAAACCTCATGGTCCCTCCCTATATGAGAAGGTGGATTAGCAGTTAGTTCTTCCATCTTCATTAGGACAGCACTCCAACTACAAGGTTTTAATACTATTTCTAGAACACAAAACATCAGTAGGTTGATTCTCCTACTGACCCTTCTCATTGCTGGTCTCTGCCCTGAAGCTTTGCCCATGCCGCACACATAGTGTCAGGTGATCTCTCCCAGCATGCTTTTTCTGCATATGGGATCCAATAGTGCACCCCAAACTCCATACCATATTCCAATCACACAATTTGTGGGAGGATTAAGGGAGAAAATTAGACTCTGCCACCAAACTGAACACTGACTTTTATTCTGAAATCACTATGCCAGAGCTTCTTTGTATTGAAGAGCAGGAGAATTCTAGGGGGCACTTGAAGAGAGATCTAAATCTTAAAGCTGTTTTTTTTTTTTTTTTTTTGAAATATAGCCCCATTACTGATGTAGGCAAAACATTTATCCCTACTGTTTTTCCACGTGATCTTACCATCTGCATCCATGTGCACAATATTGAGGCTTTCTCCCTTTATATACAACTTAATTAAGACATAATTCATATGGTGTATAATAAGCTCATTTAAATTATACAGTTGCAAGATTGTAAATATATTCAAAGCTGTACAGCCATCATCAAATCTTTTAAACCACTTTCCCCAGGCCTCAAAAGACCTCATATACATTAATATTCCTCATTTTTTTGACCATTTTACTGTATCCCTTCAAAATGGTCCTGTCAATACAAAGTCTTTAAATGAATGGTGTTATAAATTACATGCTTCTTTATGGCTAGTGTCTTCCCATTTGTGTAATAATTTTTAAAGTTCATCTGTTTCGTAGCGTGAGTGACTAATTTATTCATTCCTACTGATAAATAATATATTTGAGAATATTACCAAAACTTTAAAATTAATTATAACTTAATTACTTTCTCAAATCTATCAAACCCATAACCTGGTCTATATTGTTTGATGATAACAATGGATAACTTTATAATTACACATAAACTTGGTGAAAACTAGAACTGTATTAAATAACTACAACATCTTCGTATGGAAGATAAGTTTAAAGTAAATATGAGCAACTTGAATACACACATTCAAGTTCAACCATGCTGAAAGACTTTAATAAGACTTGCAATCATAAAGAATATTAATGAGCACTGATTTCATTTTAATGGCAAGATTTTAATAACTAATGTATTAGGTCTATGTGCTAAATGAGTAAGCACACATATAAACAAACAAACAAAACAAAACCTCATAAAGGCTATTGCCACAATAGCAATCAACAAGAGTGATATTTTCTTTTACTTCTATGACTTTAGAGAACTGTGTGATTGCCTTCCGGGTAATATTGGTATCTTGGTAGATCTGGTCAGATAAGGACCACAGACTGAGGCTGCAAGTTCTAGAAATCTTGATCCCAAAATTAGTGTCTGATTCCCACACTGAAGAACAGGTGAGCACTCACATAAGTATGGGCCACCCAATCATGCGGAATCCACACCATTGTTCCCAATGGAACTGCAGTTGGCATGTCCAGTGTGAGCAAATCTTTAGGGGATTTCATGTAACAATGCCCCCAACTGGGATTAGAATGCACAGAAGATACCAAGGGCACCAACCCACAGGTCATCTTCTAAACGTTAAGAGCCGCACTGAGAAGGTTTCTCTGTCATCTAGGTTCTAAAGAAATTATCTTCAGTAATCGGCAGAAATGCTAAGGGTTAACTTAAATGAGAACAAATCTCCATCTCAACATATATGAGACAAACTGGAAGAAGGACCTTGTGCCGCTAAGGCTGTATTTCTGTTTCTCTTCAAAAAAGGTTCCTCAGCCCATCCTGATCACAGTGCAAACTTTAACGCTGAATCCTCTCCCCTTTATACTTTACTTCCCACTCTACAAGTTCACTTCTCTCTTCCCGTCCACATACTCGTTTTAAAGAAAACAGAAACAAAAGGCTTCACATTTCCCAGGTTATGTTTAAAAAGAAATAAAAGTACGATCAACTGGAGCAGCAGTGATCAGAGAAGGCAACTGACATTTGGTTTCACAGGGAGGCAGATCCAAAAGCAAAAAGCCTTTCTACTCACAGGTGTCTACGGACTCATCTGACTCGTCGGGGCAGTCGGGGTCCCCATCGCACAGCCAGCTCTGGGAGACACAAGTCACGTGGTCGTGGCAAAGAAATTCACCAGGATCACACAACTGCTGATCTGAAAAGACAAAAAAAAAAAAAAAAATGTTTTGAAATCAATTATGAATGGTCTGAACAAGAACAGAAGAGCTTACGGAGGAACATGCTAGGCTGCGCTGCATAACTGCATCCCCATGGCATGTCTGTTTCAGCAGCAAAGCTACAGCAAATGTTCAACTCCAGCACACAACTTTGAGAGGCCTGACTCCATTTTTGGTTCCTCCCAGTCTGTTCTGAGAAGAGTTAAGAATTCTGTTTTTGTTTATGACTGCAGGATTTCTCACATCAAATACGGTATACAAATACTCCAGCCAGTGAGCGTGCTACGTCCTGTTGCATGAAAGCAGCAGCTGTTGAGTGGCTATTTCAGTTTCACCTTGGCTCCAAACAGGGGAAAACTCAATGGTCAGTTAATATTGTGATTCAATATCATTCTTCTTATCTATCTATCGTGGCACCATCTATCGAACTTCCATGGCTTTTAACCTGACGGCCAATAGGGGAGCTTCTGCTTCTAGATAGCAAAGCTTCCTTCACGCTCATTTGGCAATGGATTTTGGAGTTGTTTGTACATTCAAAATTATTTTCCTTTTAATATTTTTAATATTGTGTATTGCCAATATCTCTGAAAATTTTAGCAAATTTTGTTGTTATTGATTTTTTTTCATGGTATATTTACTCCTAACTATGGCTTTACCTGGGGGAAAAAGGAAACTTCTGATTTAACATGCATAAATTAGGAATGTTTTCTAAAATTGATGACTCCTGGTTGTGCGTGTGAAAATAACACTTGCTCTATTTCATTCTCATCTATACTTTTGTTCCTTAGGAATACACAAAATACTGATGCACCTCACACTCATTGTATATTGTTCTCCTGAAGTATAAATTTTAGCAAATTTATTACAAGCACATAAAAGCATATAGCCTTAATGTACAAATGTTGGTAAATATTAACTTTATTCTTCCTAACACAGTAGTGTCAAAGAACTAATATTGTACCCTGTCATGTTTATTCCAATCATCAACAGCACCTAATCACTACCATCACATGGTTTTGAATTAATGTATTGAGGTATACTTGTGTACTCAATATTTTTTTAAGTGATGAAAGGAGGATACTATAAAAAGAGAAAGACGAAGGCAAGTACAACAATATTTGAGAGCTAACAGCATACAGACTAGGGGTAGAAGAGAGGCTGTCTTAGGATTTCTACTGCTGCAATGAAACACCATGACCAAAATCAACTTGGAAAGGAATAAGTTTGTTTGGATTGCATGTCCATATTGTAGTCTAGCATAGACGGAAGACAGCACAAGATCTCAAATAGGAAAGGAACCTAGAGGCAGGAGTTAATGCAGAGGCTGTGAAGGAGTGCTGCTCACTGCTCTCTCCTCATAGCTTGCTCATTTTGCTTTCTTATAGAACCCTGGACCAACAGCCCAGGGATAAAACCACTCACACTAGGGTGAGCCCTCCTCCATCAATCATTAAATAAGAAAGTGTGCTACAAGCTTGCCTTTAGCCCAATGTTATGGATACATTTTCTCAACTGTGGTTCCCTCCTCTTAGATGACTTTAGCTTGTGACAAGTTAGCATCACAGTAGCCAATATGGGAACTTAATGTCCATAAGGCCATGTGTTTATTCCCTAGCACCTTCCTTCACACAAACATATGACAGACAGACAGACAGACAGACAGACTGACTGACTCCCTCACACATAACACAGATGCTGAAAGATAAAATTTAATCATTTATTTTAAAGAGGGTAGGCACTGGGTAAGTAGACAGTAAGATAGTTGATTCAGAGTTGAGTTAATACATATTAAACAGCATTCAAGTTAGACTTGTATTTTTCATTCAATAATGATATACAGTATTTGTAAATATGTTCAAATGCTGTGGGAGCAAGATTTAAGTTTGGCTTCAGGAAGTCACATAACATTCAGAGGCCATTTAGGAAAAAATATGAGGATGAGGCTGTAAACAGTATGCTTACATATAAATATAGTATGATTTATAATAAAATGATTTAAATATGAATAACAATTCAAATTTCTTTTTAAAAAGCTCAACAGTATTACAGTGAGTCAAACACTATTAACCATGTTTTTCCATAAAATCCACAATGGATGATTTGAAGGCCTGTAACTACTCTATTATCTTCAGATGACAGGTTTCTCTTTATTCCTCTCAAACTGCAAACAATACTTATAAGGAGGAAGATAAAGGCACAGTACCTACCAAAAAGTCATTAAGCAGTTGTATAGTTTGTGACTAACTCAACACAATAACTTCTTGTTATAAGAATAAAGCAATATGGAGGAGCATGCAGAACTGATTGTGGCATTGGAATAGAGCATCTCAGAAGAGTCAGTCAGAGGAGGTACTGGGTCATCCTAGTTACTGTGGAGAGGGTCTTTAAACCACGGGAAGCACTGAACAAAGATTAATCATAGACATGTCAAGTAGATTTCTGTTCAGAGACTCTTGCAATTTTCTAGAGAAGAAGCCAGGAGAATGTAGCTAAAATGTAGGGAACTTAAGCAAATGTTCTGCTGTTAAGTTGTAAGTGTAAGAGTTAAGGATTTATGGCCATTTTAAAGCTTTACATGATCTCATCTATATAATCTTGGAAACTGATGATTGGATGGTTTGTTTTTCTTTTCCTTTTTTTCAAAGTAGGGTTCTTCTGCGTAGACCCAGCTATCCTGAGACTCACTGTAGAAAAAGCTGACACTGAACTCAGAGATCTACCTGCCTCTGCCTTCCAAGTGCTGTAATTAAATGCTTACACCACCAGACCTAGCTGGAGGGATGTTGTCTTTGTTTTATTAATTTATTCAGATTACAACTCAATTGTTCTCCCATCACTCCTATCCTTCCGTTCCTTCTATCCTCCCACCCGCACCCTATTACCCTCCCTTAGGTCCATGTCCAAGGGGGATCTCCTCCCTCCTTTATGGTCGCAGGCTAACAAATCTCATCTTGGTAGTCTGCCTATTATTTCTTTGAGTGCCATCAGGGCTCCCCACCAAGGGGAGGTTGTCAAATATGGGACACCAGAGCTCATGTCAGAGTCAGTCCCTGCTCTCTATATAACTGCAGAGGATGTCCTGTCCATTGGCTAGATCAGAGTAGGGGTTCAGTGTTTACTACTTGTATTGTCCTTGGCTAGTGCCAGTAAGTCATACAGTTATAAAAATACAAAGTGCCTACATTCATAGCAACCTGTCGCTTGTGACATGAACAACAATGCAAACACACTTCAAAAGGATTTCTGTCTCGTCTCTATTTTTCTTTCTAGTGTAGCAATGAAACACTAACCAAAACAAACTTGTGAATGAAATGGTTTATTCCACTTACAGGTTGTAGTCCATGATTAAGGGAAGCCATGGAAGAAACTCGAGTCCCAGAGACGAGAACTGAGACAGAGACTACTGAAGGATACTGCTTACCGGTTCATGTCCAGGCTGATATTCATCTATGTTTATTCAAAAGCCCAACTGCTTAGGGATGGCTGTAACCACAGTGTGCTCGACCCTGCTACATCAATTAGCAATCAAGAAAATGTCCCCACAGACAGGAACACAGGTTAATCTGATTGAATCAATTCTTCAATTCATGTTTCCTCCTCCCAGATGACTCAGTCATTGTTTAAAGTATATACAAAGTCTGGTATACTTGGGACACATCCAAGAAGGAATATACATACATGGCAAAAGATTTAAGTCTAGATTGAGCAAGAAATGGTCAAAATGTGAAACCTAACAAACAGTAACTGCAGGAGGCTAGAAGTAGCTACAGGAGGAGATGGGTGTGAAGGTCAAGTAAGAAGGGACAAGACTTTCAATCACAGTAGCACAGACTCAAAAAGGAGACAGGCACAGGGGCGAGAGCACCTCCTCTGATCTCCACTAGCACACTGCGGTACGCATGTGCACACGCGCATCTGAATGGGAGTATAAGTGCTCATGAACAATTAATGTAATTAAGAAAATACCTTTACATTCATGCAGTTTGGGGGCATTTTGTCTTGAGGAAATGGCATTTAAAAGTTTACTGTAACTCATCAATTTGGTTTTCAGTCATGTATTTCAAGTACAGTTGTACAAATGCTGAACACAATCCTAATTTTTTTTTAGTATTTTGAGGTGCTTACTTAAAAATACATCATGATTTCAGTTGTCCGAATTGGACACACAGCATGTCATATGAATGTGAACTTTCTACTCACCCCACTTAAATGCTCCAAGCCACATTAGTGAGATAATGATGATGATCTTTGTAAAATAACTTCTCAATTGTAAACACATAGCATTTTTTACTGTAATTAAAACAAGAAGCGTACATGAGAGCTGCCTATATGCATCCCTAAGGGTAAAAATGGCAGCCAGAACATGTGCAGCTCTGCAGAAAAGACCTGCACCAAATTGTGGAATACAAGGAAAGCAAGCCCACGGCTTACTGAATATAAATTTATATTAAAATGTAGAATCTTAAATTTTTAATTGTAATTAACATTTTTAAACTTCCCTCATAGAGATAATATTTAAACATTAATTATCAGAATAGTTAATTTCTGTTTTCTTATCAGATGAACTGATAATATAGATTTTAAAAAAGAGGTCTGGGACAGACTGCAAGATGGCGGCGAGCAGTGTGGACCATGTTTAGAAGCTCCAGTAAATGATTCAGGGCATTGCCCAGAATTTTTAACTAGGAACACCAAGCTCCCCACCCCACCACAGTGGGAGTACTCCATAGTTTGAAAGGAACAAAATACAGAGAACCTGCATACCCTGAACATGGGAGGAGCTCTGATGCTCTCGGACCATAGTGGCAGTGGCAACAGTTGCAGTTGACAGCTGGTAACACTCCAGCAGAGGTGATTGGCATGGTGACTGGTGGGAATTGCTGTGGGAGATGGGGACTCGGTCAAGATTTGGGCCCAGAGACCATAGATGAACTCAGCACTCGGTTTGGGCCCCATGACCCAAGCTCAACTCGGCACTTGGTTTGGGCCCTGATACCCAAACTGGACTTGGTGAGTGATTTGGCCCCAGAGACTCTAGCTGAGTTTGGAGCATGGTCTGGGCCCTGAAAATCAAGCTGAATTCAGCACCTGGTTTGGGACCAGAGACCCTATCTCAACTCAGAGCCGGGTTTGGGCCACAGGACCCTGACTGAGCTCAGAGTGTGGTTTGGGCCCAAGACCCTGCTCAGAGTCAGGTCTGACTGGACTAAGCATGTGGATTGGGCCCCAAGACCAGTTTGGGTCCAGAGGCGCTAACTGGACACAATGCTCAGGTTGGCTCCATTGATGCTAACTGGACTCAGTGTGCATGCGGTCTGGGCCCTGTGATACTGACTTGGACTCTGCAAGCTGTCTGGGTCCCAAAACAATACCAGGAACCACAGAAAAGTAGAGCATCAGAGCTCTGGGACTAAGGAAATCTCAGGGGACAGGGAGTAGAGTAGCCATCAGACCTCTTCTGTCCCTGGAGAGCTCCTGTGCCACAAGGGAATGCAGAAGGCTGCAGACACTTTGGCCTGACCCAGCACGCATTCTGAGACCCAAAATGTTTTCAGGAACCACAGCACATGGGAACTGGTGATCAGTGGCTGTGAGAGACACAAACTACAGGACTGGCCTCCTGCCATCCAGGCTTTCAGCCTAGGAAAATCATGAGAAAATGGGTGAATCTATCCCCAGACTACCTCTACCCAACTCTGAAAGCTACATCCCAAAAACATAGACAGCAAGATGACTAAAGGACAGTGTAAAATCACACACACACACACACACACACACACACACACACACACACACACACACAAACCCCAAAGCAATATGACATCTCCAGATCCCAGATATCCCAGAGAAAGCAATCCAGAGACCTCAAACACAATGGGAATACAAGAAAATGACCTCAAATACTTAGAAATAAGGATGATAATGGAGGAAACAAAAGTCGTAATCAAATGCAGGATGATGCAGTCAAACATGTGGAAGACATAAAAGAGGCCTGTAGAGAGGCAATAGAAAAAATTCAGGAAAATAGAAACAACCAAATGAAGGAAATCAATAAAACAGTTCAAGATCTGAAGATGAAAATGTACTCTATGATAAACACACTTACAGAAGAAAAACGGGAATGTGAGAGCTCAGAGAGAAAGCGAGCAACACAGAGGCGAGACTTTCTAACAGAATGCAAGAGATGGGGGAATGAATCTCAGGCTTAGAAGATACAATCGTAGATCTTGAAGCAACCATTAAAGAAAACACCAAATCTGGAAAAATCCTGACACAAAACATCCATAAAATCAAAGACACCATGAAAAGAAGAAATCTGAGGATAATAGGCATTGAGGAAAGAGAAGACGCCAGACTCCAAGGCGCAGAAAATATTCTCAACAAAATCAGAGAAGACAATGTCCCCAGTCTGAAGAAAGGAATGCCTATACAAGAGGCCTACAGAACATCAAATAGAATAGACCAGAAAAGAAAAACTTCCAGTCACATAATAATCAAAATGCAAAATATACAGAACAAAAACAAATATTAAAAGCTGTAAGAAAAAGGGCTAAATAACATTTAATGGCAAACCTATCAGAATTCCACCCAACTTCTCAGCAGAGACCATAAAAAGCCAGAAGGGCATGGACAGAGGTTCTGCAAACCATAAGAGACCACAAATGCCAGGCCTGACTACTTTACCCAGTGAAACTATCAATAACCATTGATGGAGAAACAAAATATTCCATGCCAAAAACAGATTCAAACAGTATCTATCCACAAACCCATCAATGTAATCTACCATGTAAACAAACTGAAAACAAAAACCACATGATCATCTCTCTAGATGCAAGGTAAGCATTTGATAAAATCCAACACCCATTCATTTTTAAAGTTTTGGAGAGAACAGGCATAGAAGGCACATACCTTGAAATAATAAAGGCTATATACAGCAAGCCAATAGCCAAAATCAAATTAAAGGGAGAGATACTCAATAAAATTCCTCTAAAATTGGGAACAAGGCAAGGCTGCCCACTCTCTCCATATATCTTCAATGTAGTACTCGAAGTTCTAGCCAGAGCAATAAGACAACAAAAGGAGATCAAGGGTATCCAAATGGGAAAGGAGAAAGTCAAATTACCCCTATTTGCAGATGATATGATAGTGTACATAATTGACCTCCACAATTCCACCAGAGAACTCCTACAGCAGATAAACACCTTCAGGAAGTTGGCTGGATACAAAATTAACTCAAAAAAGTCATTAGCCTTCCTATATACAAATAGCAATCATGCAGAGGAAGAAATTAGGAAAACTACACCCTTTGTGTTAGCCACAAGCAATATAGAATATCTAGGAGTTGCTCTAACCAATCAAGTGAAGGATTTGTTTGAAAAAAATTTCAAAAATCTAAAGAAAGAGATTGAAGATGACATGAGAAGATGGAATAATTTCCCTTGTTCGTAGATTTGGAGAGTTGCCATAGTAAAAATGGCCATCTTACCAAAAGCAATTTACAGATTCAATGCAATCCCTATCAAAATACCTACAGATTTTTTTAAACTTTGAAAGATCAATTCTCAACTTCATGTGGAAAAACAAAAAACCCAGAATAGCTAAAACAATCTTGTACAATAAAAGATCTTCCAGAGGAATCTCCATACCTGATCTCAAGCTGAACTATAAAGCAACAGTAATTAAAACAGCATGGTACTGGCACAGCAATAGGCTGGTTGATCAACGGAATGAAATTGAAGAGTCAGAAATGAATCCACACACATATAGTCACTTGATTTTTGACAAGGAAGCCAAATCTATTGAATGGAAAAAGGATAGCATCTTCAAGATTGTGCTGGTCTAACTGGATGTCTACATGTAAAAAAAATGCAATTAGAACTGTATTTGTCACTGTGCACAAAACTCAAGTCCAAGTGGGTCAAAGATCTCAACATAAAACCAGAGACAGTAAGTCAGTTAGAAGAAAATGTGGGCAAGAGCCTGGAACACATTGGCACAGGAGACAACTTCCTGAAGAGAACACCAACAGCCCAGACCTTAAGGTCAACAATTTATAAATGGGACCTCACGAGGCTGAGAAACTTCTGTAAGGCAGGAAACACTATCAACAAAACAAAGCAACAGACTACAGTCTGGGAAAAGATCTTCACTAACTCTACATCTGACAAAGGTCTAATATCCAATATATATAAAGATAAGAACTCAAGAAATTAAACTCCACCAAACCAAATAACTCAATTGAGAAATAGGGCTCAGAATTAAACAGAGAAGTCTCAACAGAGGAATATCGAATGGCTGAGAAACACTTAAAGAAATGCTCAGCATTCTTAGTCATCAGGGAAATACAAATCAAAACAACTCTGAGATTCCATCTTCCACCCATTAGAATGGCTAAGATCAAAAACTAAAGCAATACCACATGTTGGCAAGGATGTGGAGAGAGGGGAACACTCTTCCATTGCTGATGGGAACACAAACTAGTACTGCCACTTTGGAAATCTATCTGGTGCTATCTCAGAAAACTGAGAATAAGTCTTCCTTAAGACCCAACTATTCCACTCTGGAATATACCCATAAGATGCTCCAGCACACAACAAGGACATATACTCAACCATGTTCATAGCAGCCTTAGTCCTAATAGCTAGAACCTGGAAACAGCCTAAGTGTCCCTCAGTAGAAGAATGGATAAAGAAACTGTGGTACATTTACACTATGGACTACTACTCAGTGATTAAAAACAAGGAATTCCCAAAATTTGTAGACAAATGGATTGAGCTAGAAATGATCATAATGAGTGAGTAAACCCAGAAGCAGAAAGAGTCAAATGGTATATACTCACTTATATCTGAACACTAGCCCAAGGGGCATGTTCTATGAAAGCATTCACTCACCAGGAAAGTGGGTCAGAGGGGAGGACATCCTACTGGGACTCTAGTTGAGAGAAGCATGGGAGAATGGGAAAATAGAAGGATCCAGAGGGTCCTAGAAGCCTACAAGAAGAACATTATGACAGGAAGATCTGGGCATGGGGGTCCTGCTCAAACTATGGCACCAGCCAAGGATGAAACATGCAGTAAACTTTGAATCTCTACTCAGATCTAGCCAATGGACAGAAAATTCTCCACAGTTGAATGGATAGTGGGGACTGACTTTCACACGAACTCTGGGGCCCCATATCTGACCACGTCCCCTGGATGGGGAGGGCCGGTGGCACTCCGAGGAAGCCTAGCAGGGTACCAAGAAAAGACTTGATACCCTATGAGCATATACAGGGGGAGAAGGTCCCCTTCAGTCAGGTAGCAGTGTAGGCGGAAAGCGGGAGAGAGGGAGGATTGTGAGGATACAAGGGATGGGATAACAATTAAGATATAATATGAATAAATTAATAAAATATATTTAAAAAAACAAAAAACAAAACAAAAAAAGTCTGTACTCTCAGTTCAAACACTAAAACTACAACTGAGCGTGGCTGTCACACGCCTGTAATCACAGCACTCTGGGAGGCAGAGGCAGGCCAATTGCTGTGAGTACGAGACCAGCCTGGTGTCACAGTGAGTCCAGGACAGCCAAGGCTATGCAGAAAAGCCTGTCTTAAAGAAAACAAAACAAAACCAACCAACCAAACACACATAAACCAAACACCAAAACTATTATCTATCAATTAAATTAAGATTTATTAAGTACCTGTCTCCATCCATGCCTACTTTCACCATATCAATTTGCAATAATCCCATGTCATTGCCCTTACAATTAATATGTGTTATACTGCTGACAGTTTTATTCCTACCATGGTATCATAGCAAAATTTAGAGCCAGTAGGAGTTACAAACTCTGATAGTAAATTATATAAACTAAGTCACAGAGGAGGGTTATATGTGCATTAAAAATCTAATGAGCCAGAGAAACAGGAATGTTTGTAAAAAAGGGGGTCAGGAGGTTAAAAAACATCTCAACAACAAAGTTCAGGCAAGTACTATGACTTTTCAGAATTTAATTAAAATCAACTTATTCTATTTATAGCTCGCTGCTGACTTAAACATCTAATGGCTAACACCAGTCATAGAACTTTCACACGTTCATCATTTCTAAAATGAAACCTGTTTTTATTACCTTTTGTCTTTGGTTGCTGATGGATTTATTATCCGAAGAGAACTCTTATAAAGACTTAAAAGTACTGCTAGTTCATCCTGAATTTTTGAGGGTGCTAATAATGTAAAGTTAAAGGAACCATTCTCATTATTGGGTTTTCAGGTGTACCTTAATCATGCCTTCTTTAATCTTAGGACAGAAAATGTACATGTATGAATGCAGAACAACTTCCCCAGAAGAAGATTTAATTTGTCTCAAATAATATACTTAGAGGGCTTTTTTCTTATTTACTTTGAACTTATCTTTATATGTAAGCTTGTGCCAACATATGTGAACTACATGCATAGATGAGCCCTTGGAGCCCAGAATAGGACTTCGGATCCGTCTGGAAATATATTTACAGGCAGTCATGGGCTTCCATGTTTGTGCTGGGAATTGAACCTGGGTCCTCTGAAAGAACTGATAAATGCTACAGTGCCTTGGAGCTTCTTCCTTAATACTTTTTTTCTATAGTCATTTGACCATTCAGAATACATTCTGGCCATGGTGTTGTTTCTTAAGAGTCTCAAATAGCCCCCAGGCTGTGCTCAACATCACTAGGTAACCAAGAACAACCTTGGATTTTTGATGCTCTTCTTTCCAGTTCCCTTGATGTGGGGATCATAGGCTTACTCCCATATCACTCCTTACAATTTTTTTGTTCTTTTTCCTATGATTTTAGTGATAAGAAATGCCTCTTCCCATGTTAATATAGCATCTCACTAGTGTGTAATGGTCAACTGGTGAGAATGCTTTGCTACCTGTCACATTAGCTCGAACCTTCAGAAAAGATTTGCACACCAGGAAGACAGTTCAGCCAGTAAAGGAGCTTCACATCAAGCTTAAAGCCCTGAGTTTAACTGCAGAGCCTACATGGATATTCTTTTCTTGCTTCATTTTTGTAAAACAGGATCTCACTGTGTAGCTTTTTTTGACCTTGGCCTTATGGCAAATATTATCTGGTTTCAATTTTGTGGTAATCTTCCCTCTTCCTATTTAAAGCTCTTTTATGGAAACATCTTCTATGTACTCTTTTTTCCCCCATTGTCCTGTAACACTTTAACACACACATCTAAAGCTCTAGGTTTGCTTACTGTCTGTGCTGCAACTCTTGGGTAATGAGCTCTGGGACAGAGCCCTGCCTTTGACTCTTTGTCAGTATGTATAGAGGATGTCATGGCAATATCTGTAGTCCTGGCATTAGTCAACACTTTTGACAATACCCAAGGAATAGGAAAAACTTAACTTCCACCAAATAGTAAAGGTGATTGATTATGTGTACACTAAATGGAATGCATTTCATACATAATACATAAAAATTTTAAAAGATCTTAACAAAGACACAATTTGTGAAAATGAATACCACTGTGCTATGAAATAAAGCAGACTATGCAGACACACAGTGTGGATGTTATTTATGTGTGGAATCTAAAGAAGCTGGTCCCATGAAAACTGAAGGTAGAACAGTGGTTACAAGAAGATACAAAGTGGGAACAGGAAGACGAACTGGCCAATAAGTACAGTGTTATTTTTGGGTGGGTGAAATAAGATCTAATATTTTGTTCTCAGAGGGGTGAATATACTTAATAACAGTGTGTCACATTTTTCTTACAGGAAAGGACTCAAAATGATGGCCATGTAAAGAAATGCTGAAACATTTGGGGCACAGGTATAATGCCACGATTTCATAACTTTTCATGTGTTTTTAATATTTCAGAAAGTAACATTGTACTCCATAATGCAAAATCATGTGACAGTCAACCTTTTAAAAGGAAGACATGCAAAATATGAACATTTCTAATATTTTAACAGAACAGCATTTTCACAAGAGAAGACAAAACAACAGCTGAAATGGTACCAGTGCTGAGTTTTCCATTTGGAATGATGGATACCTTCATTTAAACACTAAAATAAAACTAAGTTCTCCCATGGTCATAATAAGAAACCCTAAGTAGTGCACAATATACTGTATAAAATTAAAGCATCCATGAAAACTAAAAACAAACATGTAAGAGCCTTGGTGTTTTCCACCAGAGTCTTTGTAACTAGTAAGCAATAGCAATTTAGACAAATATGCTGAAGACTGCTTGGGGGACTCTGTTGTTTTCTAAGCATCCTTTCTTTAACAATATTGTAGCTATGAATATGAGACAAAATATTTTATCATTTTAAGCTGTATTGAATCCTAAGCATTTGGAAGACTATATATGTGGCAGATACATGGAAAAATAGGTCTGTAGTTTTGTTTTGCTAAAGAAAATGAATAGCTGACTAAATGTCAATCCTAAACACTATGCATGTATACTGCAGGCTACTGTTTGCCTTGGTTTAATCCACCTGGAAAACTACCTAAGGGAGAATTAGGAGAGCTCTGAGTACTGAAGAACGTCTGGGTTTCCATAGGGGAATATGAGATAGGAGATTGAATCAGAAGCCCTGATTGTCATGTGGAAAGCTTGTGATAACCGAGTAGCATAATTAATTTGCTGACATATGTGCATGGAAAAACATAATATTTACAAATGTTCATAAATTTTGAAACTGGCTTATGACTACGCCTAGAGCTGAGTCATCCTTGAGGCTAATAGAAATATAGATAAATCGTTTAGGAAGCAAAATTCAATATAACCCCCTGATGATTGACTGATTACTAATGGCACTTCAGAGAAATTCACATCTGGGTTCTTATGCCCCACAAACCGATGACTCTACATAGTTAAAAGAATACTGCGAGTACAATTAAAGCAGAGTTCTTGAGGCAGGAAGTTTAGTCTAGAGATTTAAGGAGGTGACACATAGTATCACAACAGTATTTTACACATAGTATCTTACAACAGACCAGAAAAGACAAGAGCATTAATGCCAGCTCATGCTTGAAATCTGAGGAAGGAGACAAAGGATTCTAAAGACTAGAAAGGCAAGGGAGACAGTTACCTGGAGCCTTCAAAAGGACTCAATCCTGGGACACCATTTAGACTTCAGGACACCAGGACTATAAAATTGTATGGCACTGAGACACCAAGTTTATGGTAATTTGCTAAAAAAACAACCACCAAATCTCAAACAGCAAAAGTAACTCTAAGCAAATTAGCAGAAAACAAACAACTTGTTAGCCACTTTACCACCAATTTAGAGCTTTTTCCACCTTAGGCACTTTCTCCTTGTTTAAACACTAAAATAAATGTTCTTTATATCCTTTCATTCAATTGTCAGTTAAAATACAATGACTCAGCAACTATAGGTGTCAGCAATGACCTTCTTAGAATCACATTACAGAACTGTATGAAAAGTATGAGAATATTCAAATTATCACCAGCTCCAAGAGTTGGGAAAGGGTGTGTGTGTGTGTGTGTGTGTGTGTGTGTGTGTGTGCGCGCGCGCGCGCACATGTGTATACATGTGTTTGTACATGTGTGTGCATGCTTGTGCATGTGTGGTGTGTGTGTATACATGTGGATGGTTTTTATTTTTGTAGATTAGAAAATACAAATTCTGATAATGTCCACTATGAAAAATTAATCGTATGTCTGTGAGTTTCCAGTTATCATTACCAATTTCTCAAGCATTTCATGCCTTACTAAGCACTGAGTGATTTGGAGCTGCAAATGGCAATTTGTCCCTGCTCACACAGACATTGTATGTATAAGTAAAACAAAACAGAAAGTTAAGGAAATGCATTATTCCTAGGAAGAAGCTTTGCTCTCTGGTCACTCCTAACCCAGGGAGCATAAAGAAATCACTCTGTAAACAATCCAATTTCACATTTTATTTTCCAAATACAAAGTTGGAATTTTTTCTTTAGTCATTTTAAGAACTGATAGGTTTATTGACTTTTTTTCCAAAACAGAAAAATGGTGACTTATTGTTAACTTAAAACATACACATGCACACGCACACACACATGTACCAGTAAAACTCCTGTGGTCTTTTTTCGTATAAGACACAGGATACAAGAATTCAGCTATATACAACCATTACTTGAACATGATTGACTCCAGTTCTTAGCACTGAATTAGTGCTTTGAAGTTCTGTGTGCTCTGAAATTTCAGTAAAAACACTGTATTTGCTTTCTAACTGCCCTTTCTCAAATGGCCAGTCAGTGGAACAAATAGGCAGAGTTAGTTTATATATGGTGTGAAGGAAGGGTACATTTCTGATATATCTCCTTTGGAAATAAAAAAGAAAAGCCTAAATTATTGGTTTTTCTTTGCAAGCTCTATTCACTAAATCCTATGTGATCTTTATCCAGTCTCCCAGGAGGTATCAAAATTCACATGCTTTTTCCAATTTCTGTCTCACTGAGAAGTGAAGCAGATGGCTAAGCCCTTTCAAGACCCAAGCAATGCCTCCTACCCATTATGCTGTGCTTCAAGCACTCCATTTTCACTTATTACTAATTCTTTTTTTTTTTTTTTTTTTTTTTTTTTTTTTTTTTTTTTACTAATTCTTATTTTGATATTAAAGTACATTGTTAAACTGTGTGTGCCTACCTATTTTCCAAGGTTAAAAACATATTCATTAGTTCGTATGTTTACATATAACTTTCACATATAACTGTTGGATTATGAGAAAATTAGGGTAAATATGAATATTTACACTAATATGATGTGGTTTCAGTTACAGGTTTAGCTGTGGGTCTTTGGAAAAGTACCAGAATGGAACAACTCACACAGGGGTCAGAGCTTCAGTCAGGAGCTGGTTGACAGGGTGTGAGGGGAACATGCACAGTATATTACTTATTACTAGCAATTATCATTTTGGAAAATTCATATTTTTGTGTGAATGCAGGAAAGGTAGCACATAGGTATGTGTCCCAGCGATGGCTAATGACAAGTGAGATAAAATATCTGTAGAGATTCTTCAAGCAAAAAGAAAAAAAAAAAAAAAACCTTTTTCTTCTTTTTATTAGGACAAAATAGGAGCAAGTGTTCTCCTGCATGGCTGTAGATTGAGTGTCTGACATCTTGGGCAGCCAAGCTACCATGAAGTTAAGCCAAGAGATGAAGGTTTACATAGTGATGGTAGGAAAAAAGTGTGGAGGTTCTTGCCCACCCAGAGCCAGAGAACACGGAGAAACCAACACCAACAGGAAATTGATGGACCAGGAAAGGATCTCAGCAACGGACTGTTTAAAGCTTTGTTTTTCTATTCTTTGAGAATTTCAACACTAGTACAACATGTTTTGAATATAATCCACCTTTCACTTCTCTCTTCCAACTGCTCTCAACAACCCACAGAGTCCCACTCACATTCTTATACCCTTTTCTTCATTTTTTAATATATAACTTACGAAATCCAGTTAGTATTGTCCATATGTATGTAGATGTTGGGCTGTCCGTTAAAGCACGAGTAACAAACTTACTGGCAGGAAGAAAACTGTCTTTTCCTCTCAACTGCTTACAGCTTCTCAGAACAATTTTCTCACTGTATAGATGGAGGCTGTTTCAAACTCAAGGAATCTTGCAATGGGGTATCATAGTGTGCTAATGACGGCTGATTAAGACATTTATATAATGAGACTTTGTTTATGTATGAAAGACTGACAGGAAATAACTTTGAATATTGGCTTCCTTGGGTTTGAATATAGTTTTTTAATAGCACACTATTGGTATATTTGTTTTAAACTACATTCCCTAGTCAATATTTTAATTTCATTTTCCAAACTTTTAATTACAGTCCTTAATCTTTTTTTTTTTAGGTGATATTTTTTTTTATTAATTTATTCTTGTTACATCTCAATGTTTATCCCATCCCTTGTATCCTCCCATTCCTCCCCCCCCATTTTCCCATTATTCCCCTCCCCTATGACTGTTCCTGAGTGTATATTCTCATAGGGTATCAAGTCTCTTCTTGGCTACTTGCTGTCCTTCCTCTGAGTGCCACCAGGTCTCCCCCTCCAGGGGACATGGTCAAATGTGAGGCACCAGAGTACGTGAGAAAGTCGTATCACACTCTCCACTCAACTGTGGAGAATATTCTGACCATTGGCTAGATCTGGGAAGGGGTTTAAAGTTTACCTCCTGTATTGTCCTTGGCTGGTGCCTTAGTTTGAGTGGGACCCCTGGGCCCAAATCTGCCTATCATATTGTTCTACTTGTAGATTTCTAGGACCCTCTGGATCCTTTTATTTTGCTGTTCTCCCATGCGTCTCTCATTTAGAGTCCCAATAGGATGCCTTCCCCTCTGTCCCAGTTTCCTGGTAAGTGAAGGCTTTCGTGGGACATGCCCCTTGGGCTAGTATGCAGATATAAGTGAGTATATACCATTTGATTCTTTCTGCTTCTGGGTTAACTCACTCATTATGATCATTTCTAGCTCAATCCATTTACAGATATTTTTTTTTAATTAATTTATTCTTGGTACATCTCAATGTTTATCCCATCCCTTGTATCCTCCCATTTTTCCCTCTCTCCCATCTTCCCATTATTCCCCTCCCCTATGACTGTGACTGAGGGGGATTACCTCCCCCTGTATAGATCTAGCCAATGGTCAGAACATTCTCCACAGTTGAGTGGAGAGTGTGATATGACTTTCTCATGTACTCTGGTGCCTCACATTTGACCATGTCCCCTGGAGGGGGAGACCTGGTGGCACTCAGAGGAAGGACAGCAGGTTGCCAAGAAGAGACTTGATACCCTATGAACAGTCCTTAATCTTTATTAAGTTAATAGTTTTTAAGTTTTTTGTGTGTTCGGCAATAAAGTGATTAATGCTATAAAATTAATATTGTTGAATGTCACCATTTGACATTTAATTAAACGATTTGTATATATTTAAATATTCATAGAAATAGATCTTTGGTGTTAAAAGTCAGTCAGATATAACTGGAAAGTAAAATGATTAACTTAATACTACAAGTACGACAATGGAAAGGTACAAACACATATCTTACCAAAAGACTGTTCTCAAAGGTTGTTTTTGTCATACTAGATGGATTGCTTTTGTGTTGAGCTGCTAACTCCTGTTCTATGACTTTGTATAGTTATGTTGCTATCTTTGACATCCGCTTCTTAAGATATTATTTCACCCTCAAATGCCCCATTCACACAGGAATGCTGTCTTACACTCTCCAGATCTGTTTCCATGCATTCTTTCCAAATCTCTCCTTTCTGTTTGCTCACACTTATGATTGAATTTTTTATGATTTTACTTTTATATACTTACTAATGTATTTGAATGGTTGGCATACAAAGGCCACAGTGTAATGTGGAGGTCAGAGGACAAAGAACATGAGTCAGCCCTTTTTTATCATGTGGTCCAGGTGATTGAACTCAGGTGATCAGACCTGGCATCAATGCCTTTATTGGGGGTACCGTTTCCCTGGCCACTGCCTTCTGATTATTAAAATCCCACGTGTTTAAATTTAGATCTAACAAGACAGGACAAATACAGATAGTCAAACAGCTCTGAATGTAGCATTTATAGAATTTATGATTGTCTCATGGTTCTCCCTGCGGTATGTAGTTTATTTTATACACATGCAATGAAATAAATGTATTTAAAATAAATAAATAAATAAACAAACAAACTTTAAAATTCCATGTGTTTAAGTCTCAGCTTTACCTTAGAGAGGTAACATTTAGCTGTAATTTATCTGAACTTTGGGGAACAAAAAGAGAAGGAAGTATAAATGGTCATGTGCACAGTCAAGAAGGCATGTCCATATGAAAAGATAGCATCCTCACTGGCAAGGCTGGGGCAGGGGTGCACCCACATGATTTTCAGCAGGGATTTTACAGCACTTTATGAAACCGCAGCTATGGAGTTTATTTTGAAAGTCCTTTAGAAAAATTATAAGACAGTAGCTTTCATAGACAGGATATCCATTTGTAAACATGTACCCGAACCCTAATCATCAAGTGAGAATTATCTTTATTAGTCACTATAATAGAAAACATGGAGTCTTGGAAACCTTGACTTGTGTTATTTAAGTAATTATGAAATATGAAGAAAAGTTTAATAGTTTTTTCAAACATAGTTCTAAGAAACACAAATAACTAAGCACTTCTCTGCAGAAGATGCTTGCCATGGAATTTAAATGAGCCCTAGTGAAAGTAATTATTACTCCATCCAAAGAAAAGGTTTAATGCATCCTTTTAACATTAATAGGGTATTAGAAAAGGTAAATGGATGTCTGTGGAATATAAATTAAGTTCCCAATTAATTCTAGGGACATATATAAATGCACATATTCATGCTTCCTGTACCCACAGGAAAAATGTCATGTGGAAAAGTGAAGAATTGATGATGGAGGACTATGACTTTCAATAGTGTGGGAGCACAGTACAGCCAGTGTGGATAATGTATTTGAACAAAAACTTAGCAGGATAAGTAAAGAAGGGTTTCATTCATTTGATATATTAAAATATCTCCTCCATCAAAATAAATTTAAAGTGACAGGAAATGCTGATGTGTCCTAAAGACAGGTTTAATTTTAGTATTTCTAATATATATATTTCCTGGACTTGCTTTATATACCAGGCTGTCAGGGCACTCATAGCGATCTGCCTGCCATTGCCTCCTGAGTGCTGGGATTAAAAGCATTCACCATCACAGCTGGCTTGTAATATTATCTTAAAACTACACACACCACCACCACCACCACCACCACCACCACCACCACCGACAACAAAAACAACAATGCTCATAATATGTTGATTTACAATTTTTTGTCAATATATGATGTTTATGTGTCTACATCTACCAATATATTGATATGTATGTCTCTATATTTCCTTCAGATCTTTGCATTGCACCAATAATTATGGACTTTTTAAAGACATGTAAACACTATATATGTGTGTGTATGTGCGTGTATATGTAACACTTTTGACACATACACACCCATATATATATATATGTGTATTTATATGTTTGTGTGTCAAAAATTATCACCTTTTAACAAGGAATTTCTAGACCTTTCTTCAATTAGATATGACACATGTACCCTCAAATCCTATTCAGTTTAAATTGTAGAATTTGGCCCTCATCCTTGTGATGTGTGCATTTATAATTTGTCCTCATAGTCCTATAAGGTGGTACAATAATTCTTAAAAGCACCTTAATACAAATGAAAACTAAGAATATTTTTAACTAAGATAAACCAGATCTGGAGGTTGCTTGGGAATTGGTGGTCTTTGAAGAATGAATGAGCAAATTTTGAAACAATTGTCTTGATCAATATCAGATAATGAATGGCTAAATTAATACATGTTAAAAGAGAGAGGACAGCAAGCTCTAAGGATGAGACCCTCAACCAATGCATAAGTGTGTGCTATCCTGGCACTCGTCACTAGAGACAATATTTGCATGTGACTGGGGGTAAGTCCGTAATCTAACACAAGAGCCAAAGCAAACCCCACTGAAACCTAGCATTTGTTCATAACACCCATTGACAAGGACTTCTGTGTGGCTAAATTGAGAATCTTCCATTGTGATTAAATAAGCCCTGTGAAGTATTGGTAATGTTTAATTACATCCAAATGTAATTAAAGAGACAGCTAATGAGAAATAAGGATGTTAAGATTTTACATGATAAAAATAAAGATTTGTAAGTGCTATGACATATATCTGTTAAATTCATGAACTCTTACAAAGTTCTAAATTCAAAGACTAAATTAACTTTTGTCTTGCAACTGAACAGTACGTTAACATAGTTTCTCACTATGTATTTAATTATATAGCTTAGTAATTAATATTCATTATAGACATTTATGCTTTTATTTCCCAAGGATATTTATCACTTTTTTTAATCTGGTATTAAAAACATGATTGTGTAAACATTATAATCTATTGTAGGCATTCTTCAATTAGTTTTTCAATTAATTTTCATTGGTTAAATGGTAGCAATGGGATAATTGTATTTAAATTTTTAAATAAATTTCAATTTTTTGCTTGGTTGCTAGAATGTATTAAATGTCAGAATGGTCATTCGAAATGTAAAATTTTACTCAATTAAAGCACAGAGAAGAGCAAAGAGTTGTGAAATGATTCAAAGGGCATTGTTGTTTCTCTAGAAGGATTTAAAAAACTACTAACTACATTTCCAGGAGCAGAGACTCTGGGTCTCTGTTAAAATTACCTGACCTCAGCTCCCAGCATCCCCACTTTCTTAGCAGGCTTTTAGTTACAGTGTTGGCTTAATAGGCAGAACATACCTTTCTTCTCAAGCTAATTGGACCTGTGACAGTCACATGACCTAAAGCAGCCAATGATGTAAATGATGCAGTCTGATACCCAAACTGACAACTAAGAGTGGTACTAAGCAGTTTGAAACATAGGTTGCACCTATTTGTGTGTGTGTGTGTGTGTGTGTGTGTGTGTGTGTGTGTGTGTGTGTGTGTGTGTGTGTTAGGATGGCTAATGAGAATAATACAAAGAGACCAAAAGTCCTTGAGTAGAACTCAGACTGTGAGAATAAATCTAGCCCAATGCGATAATGGCCCAGGCAGTAACCTGGGCCCGCAGTCAGGTGTTTCCCATTTGCAGGCCTATGCCTAACTTTATGACTGATATCTGCTCTACTTCAGCTCCTTAAGAGAACACTGGGAAAATAAAACTAGCACATATAAATTTATATTACAAAAAAAAAAAAAAAAAAAAAAATCTGGAGCGATTTTAAATGAAGGAATGAAGAAAACGGTAATTTTGAGATGTTAAAAATATTTGTAAATCTGTGCAAATGCCCCATCTAAAACACATGGAACAACAACAGCAATAAAATATTTGATGAGGGCCAAATCCATGGTTAAGGGAATATTTATGTTACTCTATACATATTTTATTTTATTTATAACTCATATTATTTGCTTATGTAATAACATGTACTGTGATCACTCATTATCTGATGTGAATCACAATGCTGCCAAGTTCTCTATTATTAATTAACTGGTGGATTTGCAAATTTTGAGGCAGACATGGCTTCCTCGGCTTCCCGCTTCCTGCAACTTTCGTCTTCAGCATCTTTCATTCTCCCTATTCACTGTGAGACAGTCTTTGACATTTGGGAAATTTGGGAGAACATGCCATCAGGTAATCAAATTCTTAGACCAGTATCTAGACCTTGTATCCACCTACCTAATCATTCAACCCCCCCCCCAAAAAAAAATCCCAACTCAGAATGCAAGCAAGAATTTGCTTCAACCCTGTTTAATCATGAAGCATGTTATCAACTCCTTAAAAATGTTCCTTCTGGGAACTGGCAATGGCACCTTCATAGGAAACTTTATTGCCCACAGACAGCTGTCAGATATGTGCAGAGAGCATCTGCTAAATAGATTCAGTACTTTAAACATTGACACACACTGTGAACTCCACAGCTTTTCACATTGATACTGATTTAAAAACCACCCATATAATGTGTGGTACCTCTCTAAAGCTTGATGTAACTAAAAACAAGGAAACTCTGGGTGAGCAAGGTACCTCAGTGGGTAAAGGTGCTTGCTGTAAAACAATGATTACTTGAGTGGCACCCATACAAAGAAAGGCAAGAATCATCACCTCAGAGAGAGGTCCTCTGACATATTCCCATTCCCCGTGCCGGCTATGCAGCCTCCTCTGCAAAGCAAAATCTATTTAAAGGGAAAGGAAAATATGTAAGTCAAAGGACAGAACTTTGTTACAAATACACTCCCAGACAGGTCAGTGTATTTGGATCTTGCTGGACTCATCTCGAATACTGAACATCAGCTCAGGGGATGTTGAAACTTCAAAATTAAAATTAAAACTAAACCTTTAAAATTAAAATTAAAAGTACTCTTGCTATATGAATTATATAACTTACAATTATATGGCGGGGAACACCAAGCTCCCCACCCCACTACAGCGGGAGTACTCCACAGTTCGAAAGGACCAAAATACAGAAAACCTGCATACCCTTGAACACGGGAGGAGCTCGGATGTTCTTGGACCAGGGTGGTAGCGGCGGCAGCTGAGGTTTGCAGCTGCGGACCCTCCGGCAGAGTTGACTAGCATGGCAACAGGTGGGAATTGCTGCGGGAGAGGGGACTCAGTACAAGATTTGGGCCCAGCGACCCTAGCTCAACTCGGCCCGCGGCTCGTGCGGCTTGTGCCCTGAGACCCAAATGGACTCACTGCGCGGTTCAGCCCCAAGACCTAGCAGAGCTCGGCAGGTAGTTTGGGCCCAGAGACTCTAGCTAAGCTCTGCACACAGTCCCAGCCTTGAAAGTCTGTCAGGACTCTGCGTGCGGATTGCGCCCAGAGTCCCTAGCTGAATTCAGCACGCAGTTTAGGCCTAGAGTCCCTGGCTGAGCTCAGCGCATGGTTTGGGCCCAGAGACTCTAGCTAAACTTGGTGTGTGTTTCAGGCCCAGAGTCCCTACCTGGATTTGGTGGGTAGTTTGGGTCCAGAGACTCTAGCTGAGCATGGTGCACAGTCCCAGCCCTGAGACTCTGGCTGGACTCGGCGTGTGGTCGGGGCCTAGAGATGCTAACTGAACTCGGCGAGCTCAGTGTGTGGTTTGGGCCCGAGACCCTGGTTGGACTCAGCGCTAACTAGACTACGTGCGTGGATTAGGCCCCAAGATCTGTTTGGGTAAAGAGACACAAGCTGGAACCAACACTCAGGTTGGGTCCATAGACAATAATTGGACTCAGTGTGTGTGTGGTTGGACTCAGTGTGTGTGTGGTTTGGTTCCTGTGACACTAATCTGGACTCTGTGAGCAGACTGGGTTCTGACGCTACCAGGAACCACAGACCAGCTGAGCATCAAAGCTCTGGGACTAAGGTAATCTTTACTTAATGACACCTGGGTCAGGGAAGAAATAAAGAAATTAAGGACTTCTTGAAATTCAATGAAAATGAAGGAACCACATACCCAAATTTGTGGGATAAATTGAAAGCATATATGATCATATACAGGGGGAGGTGGACCCCCTCAGTCACAGTCATAGGGGAGGGAGTAAGGGGAAAATGGGAGGGAAGGAGAAATGGGAGGACACAAGGGATGGGATAACAAATGAGATGTAATATGAATAAATTAATAAAATATACTTAAAAATTAAAATTATATGGCAGATTTTTCCTAGAATATTTATTTTTGAAATTATATATAAGTTCTCCCTTCTCTTTCCTCCCTCCAAGGCCCTGCTCACATACCCATCCTTCTTTTCTTTCAAAGTCTTGGCCTCATTTTCATTAATTAGCTTTTTCTTCTTGAAATTTTGTTTCTATTAGAGAATTTTCTTATCACATACAGCTTTTATTATTATGTTAATTGACATTTGTCTTATTACGCATAAATACAATAAACTACCTACAGCAAGAAGAACCATGAAACCATGAGGAATTATTAAAATGTTACATTAATAATGTTTTGGTTATTTGATTTTTGGCAGTATTGAAGAAAATATCTTTCCTATCTTGGTGAGTCTAAAATTTTGAATGTAAATCAGTATTCATAGTATCTCATCTATACCAACTTAAAACATCCATTTAGACCTAAAAACATCTTAACTCCTCAACAACTAGGTTTAATTATAAAACTAAACTATCTGGTCTTCAACCACATCAGAGACTTGAGAAGGAATAAAAATTAATTATCTGAGTGAACTGGAAGTGCAGGTTAGCAGCTTCCAAAATGAAAACATGGCATAGCCAGTTTGCTGCCTGAACAGTTTTCCAATACTTTTTATGACGCTGAAGCATCATCTTCAGCCTTCTGGCTCAGTATATCTGACAGACATATTTATGAAGTAGGAACTACTGAATATTTGCTTACCCTGTCTTGTCAGGGTTTGATTGTCAACTCTACCTGCATCCAAGCTTGCCCATTTTTAGGCAGAATTCTGTCATTTGGAGAAATGAAGACATTTTGCCTAGTGGCTGGTTTGCCACATTTGAAGCCATCTCCATAAGAAGGTTCTTTGATGCTCATCATCTTCTTTGAGGTAGACTGGGTATTGCCAGGAGTTAACCTGTCTCATTGCCAAAGAAACTTAAAAATAATAAAAACATCTTTAAATGCCACATTCTGTAGGCCTCTGAGGTTTTTGAACACCTTATCTATTTTATGTTATCTGTCTATAGAACCATATCTATCTGTTGTACCTAGTATGTATATACTTGTGATAAAAATAAACTAGTAATTGACATGACCGTGAGTTGATCAACTAACAATTAACTTGTATTACTAAACTATCCTAAACGGCCTGCAATAACATTTTCAAAGTACCGGAAGTAAACCTAGTATTACAATTGAATTGTATGGGTACAATACCACATATTAGAGTGAAAAAAATATATATATATACATATATATATATATATATATATATGTATATATACATAATGTACGTGCATATATATTCCTAAAGATAACCTCCTCATTATATACAAAGACACTGATGATTTATTTTTGCTCCTGTTCCCATCTGAGTAGTCCCACTTAAATCCAGGGGGTCACAAGGCAAAAAACGAGACAAAAGACAAATCACAAAGTGTGATGTGGAACTTGGTGGGTGGGGTAGGGGTGGGGCTGAGGGGGTGAGGGCTGACAGGAGCGGGAGGAGGATAAGTGCATAGATGGATAAGGACGCGTAGCATGTAGTATACACATTATAAAATTGTCATATAATAAATTAATAAAAATGAAACAATGAAAAACATATACATATACATATACATATACATACATATACATATACATATACATACATATATATATATATATATATATATATATATATATATATATATATATATATATAATGTTATTTGTATGTGAATGCTTTTCTTGACTAAGCATTTGGTACTGGAAAACCAGTTGCTGTGGGAAAGCAACTGTTGCCCTGGGGAAGATGACCTCTTTGTGTCGGGCTGAGCTTACAGGCTTCCCTTGTCCAGATGCCATACTTATTGTTGTCCTTCTTAAGTTCATATTTGGACAGTCATTCTGGTGAGGCTTAGTGAACGTAGCCTCTGACAACACTAGGAAACACAATCTCATAGCAAACTCCCTGATCCTCTGGCTCTTGCAGTCTTTCCACTCCCTCTTCTGCTATGTATCCTGAGATTAATGTATGACAGTTGCATTATTGGTGTATCTGTTGGGACTGGGCTCGACAACTCTGGATTTTAATTGGTTGTGGTAACCTATACTGACTCTTGGCAGTAATAAAATACTTATTGCAAAATTTAAGAAATTTGTCTTCACTATGAGACACTTCCTCTGCATCCATAAGTTGATGGATGAAGTCTCTATGATATCTCTGATGATGACTATGTTAAGATCCAGTCCCAGTACCTCCTGCAGATGTGACAAACTGCAGGTTGGGAGGTTTTATGGATGGATTTGTGTCCCAATCCTTCCACATGAAACTTGGCCTGGTTGCAGAGGATGCCAGTTCAATCTCCCCGGCCTTCTGTGCCAGGAGTGTCTTTGCTAGTGTTATCTTCATAGATTCCTTGGAGTTTCTACTACATTAGGTTTCTACCCTGCCCCACAAAGACAGCCCAGGGAGTCAGAAGGGGTGGAAGGATGGGGGAAGCCAGAGGTGTCACACAGCCCACAGAAGCAACTAACTGACTTGGAATCAAGTGCAGTCACAGAGAACCAGGAGCCTGTATGGCTCTGACCTAAGTCCTCTGTATATATGTTTGGTTGTGCAGCGTGGCATGCTCTTGAGATTCCTAACAGTGGAGGTTGTGGCTGCCTCTGACATCTTTGGCTGCCTGGAAAAAAGGAAAACTAGCGGGAATTGGCTCTGTTCTACCACATTTTACAAATCAGCTATAGGACTCAGCTGGTCAGGTCTGAGCTTAGGCTCTTCTGCTGACGGAGCATCTTGGCAGTCCTCACATGCATTGATTTTCTCACCTGTCTTAGTACTGGGAGCACATTTTGCCCTTTACTTTGTTTGTTACCTTCAGTATCATTCTCAAAAATGACCTAGTCTTAGAATACGCCTCTAACACCTTAAAATGTGTGCTCGCAATCTTCAGAACCTGAGAATTACAAGCGATTCTCCAGTTTTAGAGAAGGACCTCCAGTCTGGCATTCCCGCTGATTACCTTGTTTTTCCTCTGCAGGGGTGGGAACTCTCTTCTCACGGACTTCCTTTGTCTTCCTTCTCTCATGGCCAGTGTGTTTGCTGGTTTCAATGTCTTGACATATTCTACTGCTTCTATTTAAATGAGCCCTTTTCTCCTTTCTTTTTAATACTTGATCTACCTTGTGAACCAATTTAATATCCACCTCGAAGACATTTGGCTTCTGTGCTTTTTTTATATTTTTTCTCTCACAATAGTTACGTTTCTACTGCTTAACTGAAAACTGTTCAGTTATCTGTCTTTCTCCTTAGAACACAAGCCTAAATAAATGTAGGATCTATTTCTGGCGAATAATCTTCTGAAGTATTTCTTGTTTATATTATTATTATTATTGTCATTATTGTTGTTATTATCATTATTATTATTATTATTATTATTATTAAGTACTGTCTTCCATAAATATTTGCTGAATAAAAAATTGAAATGACAATTTTGACATACATTCAAACAGTTGGATTATTCTGTGACCACAGACATTTAGGAAAAAGCATATGCAAAAAAAGAAGTTCTAGTGCTATATAAAATAATTATGAATTCAATCTAAAAATTATGCTACCTATAAATAGTCCAGAAATTTAAATTAACTATATTAGGATAAATTTTTATCCTAAGTCCATAAAATCTAGCCAAGCAAGAATCATGTATTGAAAAGCAAGTATTACCATGATGAAATATTTTTACTTTGTCTCATTGGTGGGTAAAAATAATGAATATTTAAATATAGTTCCAAACAGTATTCTGCAGAAGTTTCCCAACAATAGTCAATAGAAGAAGGTTGTGTCTCAGCCATTTGAAGAGTAGATTAAGAAGAACTCTTGACGTGTCTAGGCAAATTAGCAGAAATGTCACTATATACTCATTCGTGTAGTGAAGAGTGTTAGAAATTAGTGGAAGTATTGTATAAAGCAAAACAGGGTCATTTCAGACAGAAACCTCACAACACTAAAGTATCAATATGAATAAGGTACATAAGTTTTGGTATTTGTGCGAAGTTTGTTTCTTTGTTTTGCTTTGTTTTCCCTGAGAGGATTATCCATTAAATTAGCTAAGGGTGAGAGAGGAGAGACAACGATACATTGTTTAAGAGCACTTGCTGCTCTTGCAGAGGACCCTGGTTTGATTTCCAGAATCCACATCATAGCTTATAACTTGACCATGACTCCAGTTCCATGGAATCTGTTGTCCTCTTCTGGCCTCTGCTGGCACCAGGTATCCTCTCAATGCATTTACACATTATAAATGTAATATAATGTCCTTCAAAATGTCCTTGTGGGAAAAAAAAAGCATCAATAACCAAAACCAATTCTCTTTGCATGGTTCCCAGGTACTATGAATTTAGGAAAGTAGTGATAGGGTAATTGTTTCAAAAATAAGAACCCTGGAAGACAAATATGACAGTTGTAGTTGAAACCAAAGGGGAAGCACAGACTACCTCCGTATGTTTGTGAGGTTTTCTTTCCAGAAACAAATCTGTAGACAGATCAAAATTTAAGAACAAAACTAGGGGTATGTGGAGATGAATAGATAATATACCGAGTTTTCATTTTGAAGCACAAAGAAACAAGATGGTGTAGAAAGAGCTCCAGGAGACAAGTTATACAATACAGTTACTTACAAGCATGAAGGCATCTTGGCACTTGAGGGACATATTTAAGTGACTGTAGAGTAGGAGAGTAAGAAGAATTTTCATGTTTCATATGTATTATTTGTTTGCTGGCTAAACCTTGGGAAAGGAAATGTTTGCTTTTAAAAATATTTATTTATTTATTTATACAGTATTCTACCCAAATGTGTGCCTGCAAACCAAAAGAGGGATCCAGATCTCAATGAAGATGGTTGTGAGCCATCATGTGGTTGCTGCAAATTGAACTCAGGACCTTTGGAAGAATAGACAGTGTTCTTAACCTCTGGGCAATCTCTCCAGGCCTATATGTTGCGGATTTAAAAGAACAAAAAAAGTTGCAATACCCATTGCATGCATTATTTCTGAGCTCTAACAGCCCATGGATACCCTAAGGGTACTTTTCTCCTTCAGTAGTTGCATGCACTATTGAGACTCAGTAGATATTTCTCAGATACAGTTAGAAACAATCTGGATTAAAGGTGTTATAGTGTGCTGACTCCTACGAGAACATGTACTTCCTGTATTTGATTTTTCTTTTGCTTTAAGAAAATATTAAAATCGGACTATCCTGAAACAAAGCAGTACATATATTTATTGATATTATCCTTTGAAGAATTTGACTTCATTCAGAAGGGCCAATATCATGCACAATTATGTGCTTGCTTTTATGTCTTTGAGAGCCATGCCTTGACTAGGAATCATAAACATAAGACCTGTAGGTTTAACTGGATGAGAGAACATATGTTCAATACAGCAATCAATACACAAAAAGCATCTGGAGACACTGCAAAATCTTTTTGACAGCCTATCACTTTATTGCCATTAAATTTTATCAAATTGTTCTGCAGTGCTTTTGGTGCCCCACTTGACAAAGAAGTAAGTGTACATTGTTTTATACTGCTTATGTTATTTGAAAGAATCATGAAAATTGTTGAATGTGAAACAGAAATAAAAATAAGGACATCCAGCTTCCTGGATGAAGCTGGAGGAGAGCCTGGGTTGAGCCCATTTGCCAATGCTTGGGTCTCTGTTCACTGGCAGCCATAGTTTACATCAAGGTCTTCCTGGACAAACAGGACAGTTGTTCCTGTTTACTTGCTTTTGTTTTTGTTTCTTGCTTGTGTTCTTCCTGACTCTCCAGCTCGCCCCACCCATATGAATGGAAATTTCAGTTGAATAAAACATAAGCTTCACCCTCAGAGGTTAAACATTTAAACATGTAAAAAACAAAAAACAAACAACAACAAAAAACCAGGGACATCAATGTTAAGAAAAGGAGTGGGTGAGTAGCAGAATGAGTTTAACAGGTGAATGAGGAGGAAAAAACAATATGCGGAAGAGAAATGGTCCTGTGGCCAACTGCCACAGCATGAAAGTACAGGGAGGAAAAAAATGAGATATCTGGTGCTTTTTCCCCCTGTTTTATATAACTAATTAGGAGGCAGATACTGGTGAATCGCTGTGAGTTTGAGGTCAGCCTGGTCTACAAAACAAGTTCAGGACAGTCAAGGCTACACCGAGAAACCCTGTCTCAAAACAATAAAAAAACAAACAAAAAAGTTAATCCTCTTAAATATATTTTCAGAGGTTTTCAGCCCAGGTTAAAAATATTATGGGCATTCTATTATATGAAGCACCGTGGCACCATGAGGTTTTATTATTACTTCAGTCAGATCATTAAACGGTATTTATTTGATTACATACATGGTGCACCCTAAGCAGTATGGACATTAAATTTTAGTAGCCAAATATTAACTTTGGACATTTGTGTATAAACTGATCTGTTAGGTCATAAATTACTGATTTCCCAATGCTGGATGATTTACTCTGATTTGAATCAATCAACTTTTATGGGTCCTGGCAGAAAATATTTGTGTACGAGTCCGATGTACAGCAAAGACTGAGCTGTCTTAAATAATATCCAAACCAGGACTGTTCCCTACTAGGAAAAAGTTGTATCCTACCCATGGATTCTTTATGTTCACCTACATGAAAAAGTACTCTATCAAAGGGGCACAGGAATGGACAGAAGAGAATGGCGGGAATTAAAATGTACCTAGAAAAAAAGCTTTCCTATTGAGGTAAAAAGTAATGAAAAGTGTTCGGGTAACTAAAGTACGTAACAGAATAGAACAGAATGCATATGCCTTCTGAGTTAAGAGTTCTTTCACCAATCCTACAGCTGAGCATTTTACTTGTTTCACCTCCGTGTTTGTATTTTATATAAGGAAATTATGTACATTTTAAAGAGTAAATGTAGCACATGATTGAGTCGACAAGAAGATTTACTAATCCAAAGAGCCTTTATATTTATTTATGTGTTTTATGTATGTGAGAGTTTTGTCTGCCTAGATATCTGCACACCAGAAGATGGCATCATGTTCCATTGAAAACTGCTGTGCGCCACCTGGGAGTGCTATGAATTGATCTGAGGAGCCCTGAAAGAGCAGCTAGTGCTCATAGCTGCTGAGCTATCTCGTTAGCGCCCTCAAAGACCATTATAATATATGCTGTAGGTCTAAGGTAAGGAGATACATGTTATATTTATATGTTATTTTTAACAATCAATATCTGTGTATAATACACAAACACACACACAATATACTTTTCTGTTATCTAAGTGATTTCTATTAGAGGTACACATTATAAATATTTTATAGTGCATATGTGTTGATTACCCAAAAGACATGAAAAGAAAGAATAATTTGCTCACTTGACAGACATACATGATGAAGTGGGACAAGTCCCATGTACAACCTTATGTTTAAACGTTTGTCTATTTAGAGAAAGAATTC
Source organism: Acomys russatus (assembly GCF_903995435.1). Taxonomy (NCBI): domain Eukaryota; kingdom Metazoa; phylum Chordata; class Mammalia; order Rodentia; family Muridae; genus Acomys; species Acomys russatus. The sequence goes on along the minus strand of NC_067160.1, from coordinate 42,381,810 downwards.
ATTTCTATTTACCTATGAAGTTATATTGATTCATGACCAAAAGCAGAGTTAAAGAGGGGATAGAGGGTAAGAGTCAACAACCATTACTCTACAAACTTCTACCTCATTTACTATTGATTAGGGTCATACATATGACATTAAAAGTTTTAGTTTCAAAGTATTTAAAAATGTTTACTTGATTCAATTACCATTTTTGTAAGTAAAAACATGTAAACTCTCAATATTAAAAAAAAGAAGGAGAAAATGTGTGTAAACGTATGATAAATTCTGGCAAACAATTTTTTTTCTCTGACTCTTCTGCTTCCTTTCATTTCATCCTAAGGCTTCCTGGTATTTTTTTTTAAGTCATTCCTCTAAGCAGGAAAGATCTTGCAGCTGAGACAGTTAAATTAGTATCTCCAGGAAATATTAAAAGTGTCACCCGATGAAGCAGGGGATCACTATTAGGCATTCAAGTAATACCCTACAGTATAATTTTGTAACTCATATATCAATTAATTTTACATTACTGTCACACATAACACTGATATTTAATATTTCTTCATACTGCTATCTTAATTACAATGTATTTATACTAACTATGAACATTTCAAGATCAAAGAAAATCCCATTTAAAATAACTAAACTGGTGACATCATTTTAAGGTCTGTCAATCTAATAGGAAAGTTTTTTTTTAAGCACCATTTACAATAATCTTTAGATTTGGTAATATAGCTTGGCACCCTACTTAAGTTGCATAACAACATAACATTTTGTAATTTGAACATTTAAAAGTATGTCTGTCCCTAATCATTTCCCAAAAAGTAATTACATGTAAGTTGAACACAAAAGAGAGTTTGATGTTCTTGAGTCCTCAACAACTCATTACTTGGAAAGTGCAGTGGTGTTAGGGAAATGAGATTTGCCCTGGAGGGAACAGTTTTCAGAACAAATTAGTGTAGTTCTGGAGAAGAAAGTCAAGGTTAGAATGATGAGAACATTGAGACAATGTAATACAAATAGAGAGCAGAGAAACGGTTACAAAGGTGTCCCCAGGAACCATGAGAACAAGATGTGTGTGTGTGTGTGGGAGGCAACTTTGCAACTGAATTTAAACATGTTACTTTGGGGGGAAAAGCCTGTGGAAAGACATTTTTCTTGTTTGCTTACTTTCTTTTTGAAATAAAGTGTGATTTTAAAGGTAGTCCCTTTTTCTTAAGCTTTATATTACATTTTAACTATATTAGAGGATGTTTGCTATCCTAAATCAATTTTATTTTTCTGTAAGTTTCTAGAAAATGTATGCTATTATTATATATAGAGAGAATGTGTAATTATGAAGATGAAATAATAATCAACCTAAAGACAGCCCTGACCTTAAAAGAACAACAAAAAATGGACTTACTGGTTAATTATTGTAACATTTTGATGTTACAGCTTATGATAAAATTGGTTTTTTTTAATGTAGACAAAATATTTTCACAAGATATTAAAAGTTCATTGGGCGAAATAGCATTTTCTCCTGTACCTTGAGTCTCCTGGAGCCCACAGTGTTATGTTTGTTACAGAGTAGCTGGAAGTCAAGAGATGATGCGTAAGGAGACTGAAGGACAGGATGGAGCAGATGGATGAGCCAAGACTACTTTCTAAAACATTGGTCTATTAAACATCATTAGTCAATTAACCCCAGTGGCCTTCCGTTAGAATGCAAGGAAGAAATCAACTATTTCTACACAAATGTAAGACATGTTCCAGATTGCCATCCAGGAACTATACAGCACAAGGCAAGAAGAAGATAGTGTGTGCCTATTCACAGTGGTTGTAATGGCCTCAGGACCATAACAAGATTGGTTTGTAACCCTCAGCTTTCCACCTTATTCGCTATTTATTAGACACATTCATCCTCCAAGATCAACACTGGACCTGATTCTAAGCTACAAGTGGAAGATGCAGGAAGGTAAAGCTTCTCTAAGCTACAGCCTGGTCCTCACAGTCCAGTCAGTAGATGTAAATTCGTTGTCAGGGGAAGGTTAAGCAAAGTGAAATATAAAGAGAATTGTCCCTACTACCTCCTATATGCATGGGTGATGTCTCATATATCTTGGGGACTGAATCATTCCTATACTTCACAACCAAACTTCCTGGTCCTTTTTCCCCCCTTTATGCTTCAGGTATAATTTAATGGTTGCTTGTTTCCTTCCTCTCATCTCTTCACTAAACTATGGTAAGCCTTGTTTTGTATTTGATGTGGAGGAAGAAAATTTGAGGAATAAATGGTAAACCCTCAGTTAAATACATCTCCCATTCACAACAGATATATTTGGATGTTCAACTTTTTATTTTATTTTTATTTTTAAATTTTATTTATTGATTTACTCACTTTTCATCCTGATCATAGTGTCTCCCTCCTCTCCTCCAGATCACAACAACCCACCGTCTTCCTCCAACCACCCCCTTTCTTCATAAAAGGTAAGCCCCCACTCACCCACCCACCACAGCTCATCAAGTCGCTTTAGGACTGAGCAGGTCCTCTTCCTCTGTGGGCTGGCAATGCAGCCTGGCCAGAAGGGAGTCAAAAAGCAGGCAACTGACCCACACATAGTATGTAGTCACTTATAAGTACATTTTAGCCATATACTATAAGATAAACATACTCTAACTCACAGACCTAAAGTAAATAAGTTACACAGAGGACTCAAGGAAGGGAAAATAGAATGTTCAATTTCTTGTACTCAGACTAAGTTATTTCATGTCATGGACTTTCTCTGTATTTTGTTTAAACGATTCAACATGCTTTGATGACTTGATAATTGAGCACTCATATATAAATTAGAAATAAGTAGGATGAATTTTATGTATGTTCTCTTATTGGAAGTAAATATTGTGGACAGGTTTGAAATATTTGGTCAGAAATCTTTTCATTTTGTAGAACTTAAGAGACTTTATACTTCATCAGAATTGCCATCTTCTTAAACATATTAAAGATGATTTTTCACTCAAGTTGGTAGAAAAAATGTACTTGAAATTAGCATTTGTTTCTGCTGTGTTCTTTTGTGAGTATTTTAAGAACCTCTATAATTGTCAGCAATGTGCTTTTCTAAAACTTTAACACCTGGAATTCCTGAGTTGGAACCAGAAGATAAATTCAGGAAGGTAAGAAGGATCCTGATCATTGTTGTCTGCTAATTTGTTTTTATTTATATGCTTATGTAGGTGAATGCAGCTATATTATAGTCTAACAATGTTGTTTTAAGTCTTGAGGAGACACACATTTAAACTATTATTACTGAATCTGACAGAGGATTAAAATCATATTTCTAGGTCTGAGCTATTGATCCTAGGGAAGAAGCTGCAGGGAAACAAATGGCAAGTGATGGTGAGTAAAGATTGTTCCACATGGATGTTGGCAAGAAAGAATACCAGTCACATAAGGAAAAGAGGGGACCAGACAAGGCTGTCCACTTTCTCCATATCTCTTCAATGTAGTTCTTGAAGTTCTAGCTAGAGCAATAAGACATCAAACGAAGATCAAGGGGATCCAAATGGGAAAGGAGAAAGTGAAATTCTCCCTATTTGCAGATGATATGATAGTGTACATAAGTGACCCCCAAAATTCCACTAGAGATCTCCTATAGCTGATGAACACCTTCAGCAAATTGGATGGATACAAAATTAACTCAAAAAAGTCATTAGCTTTCCTATATACAAATGACAATCATGCAGAGGAAGAAATTAGAAAACTACACACTTCAAGATAGCCACGAACAATATAAAATATCTAGGAGTAACTCTAACCAAGCAAGTAAAGGACTTGTTTGAAAACAACTTTAAATCTCTGAAGAAAGAGATTGAAAATGACATCAGAAGATGGAGGGATCTCCCTTGTTCGTGGATTGGGAGAATTAACATACTAAAAATGACCATCTTACCAAAAGCAATTTACAGATTCAATGCAATCTCTATCAAAATACATACAAAATATTTTAAAGACATTGAAAGATTAATTCTCAACCTCACATACAAAAACAAAAATTCCAGAATAGCAAAACAATCCTATACAATAAAAGATTTTCCAGAGGAATTTCCATACCCATTCTCAAGATGTACTATAGAGCAACAGTAATTAAAACAGCATGGTACTGGCACAGCAATAGGCTGGTTGATAAATGGTATAGAATAGATGACCTAGAAATAAATCCACACACATATGGTCACTTGATTTTTGACAAAGAAGCCAAATCTCTTCAATGGAAAAAGGATATCATCTTCAACAAATGGTGCTGGTCTAACTGGATGTCTACATGTAGAAAAATGCAATTGGACCCATATTTGTCACCATGCACAAAACTCAAGTCCAAATGGATTAAAGGCCTCAACATAAAACCAGAGACACTAAATGAGTTAGAAGAAAAAGTGGGGAAGAGCCTAGAACACATTGGCACAGGAGACAACTTCCTGAACAGAACACCAATAGCCCAGGCCTTAAGGTCAACAATTAATAAATGGGACCTCGTGAGCCCAAGAAACTTCTATAAGGCAGGAAACACTGTCAACAGAACAAAGCAACAGCCTACAGTCTGGGAAAAGATCTTCACCAACCCTACATCTGACAAAGGTCTAGTATCCAAAATATATAAGGAACTCAAGAAATTAAACACCACCAAACCAAATAACCCAATTAAGAAATGGGACTCAGAACTAAACAGAGAATTCTCAACAGAAAAATATTGAATGGCTGAGAAACACTTAAAGAAATGCTCAACCTCCTTAGTCATTAGGGAAATGCAAATCAAAACAACTCTGAGATTCCATCTTCCACACATTAGAATGGCTAAGATAAAAATTCCAGTGACACCACGTGCTGGTGAGGATGTAGAGAAAGAATACTCCTTCATTGTTAGTGGGAATGCAAACTAGTACAGCCACTTTGGAAATCTATCTGGCACTTTCTCAGAACTCTGGGGAATAGGGCTTCCTCAAGACCCAGCTATTCCACTCCTTGGAATATACCCAGAAAATGTTCCAGCATACAACAAGGACATATGCTCAACTATGTTCATAGCAGCATTATTCATAATAGCTAGAACCTAGAAGCTGCCTAAATGTCCCTCAGTTGATGAATGGAAACTGTTGTACATTTACACTATGGAATACTACTCAGCTATTAAAAACAAGGAATTCCCAAAATTTGTGGACAAATGGATGAGACTAGAAATGATCATAATGAGTGAGTTAACCCAGAAGCAGAAAGACTCACATGGTATATACTCACTTATATTTTGACACTAGCCCAAGGGGCATGTCCCATGAAAGTTTTCACTTACCAACAAAGTGGGACAGAAGGGAAGACTTCCTATTGGGAATCTAGATGAGAGACACATGGGAGAATGGGGAAATAGAAGGATCCAGAGGGTCCTAGAAACGTATAAGTAGAACATTATGATGGGCAGATCTGGGCAGAGAACAGGGGTGAGGGAGTTGTTGGGGGAAAGAACCTCATGAGAGAATAGAAATCAGTTTTGTGGGGGCATCTCTAGGAGAAGGGAGGCCCCTGGGAATTTATGGAGGGTGATCCCAACTAAGATACCTAACAGAGGGGGTTAAAAAGCCTTACGTGGACACCTCTTGAAACCAAGTGGGACTTCCTGTCAAGGAAGGGGGACACCAACCCACTCATAAAACCTTCAACCCAAAATGTGTCTTGCCTTACAAGAAGTGTATGGATTAAGATGGAACGGAGTTGAGGAAATGACAAACCAATGACTGGCCCAACTTGAGACCCTCCCCATGGGAGAGAGCCAACCCTTGACACTATTAATGATACTCTGCTATGTTTTCAGACAGTAGCCTATCGTAGTTATCCTCTGAGAGATGCTTAATCTATCAGATGATAGAAACAGATGTAGAGACCCACTACCAAACAATACGATGATCTTGCAGAGTTCTGTAGCAGAATGGGAAAAAGAATAGAAGGAGCAAGAAGGGTAAGTAAAGCACAGAAATACCTACAGAATAGACTAACCTGAGCCTATGGGGGCTCACACAGACTGAAACACCAACCAAAGAGCCCTGGACCTAACCTCCACCCACATATATAGCAGATGTGCAGCTAGGATTACATATGGGTTCCCTAATAATGAGAGTAGGGGCCATCTGTGACTCTGTTGCCTGCCACTGGATTCCTTCCTTCTACCTGTGCTGTCTTGTCAGTGGGAGAGGACACGCTTAGGCCTGCTGTGACTTGAGGTGCCTGATGCTTTGATACCCCTTGGGGGTCTCCTCTTCTCTGAGAAAAGCGAGCCCGAATATGGGAAGGAGCATGGAGGAGAGGAAGGAGGAGGCTGGTTCAGGCTGAAAAGAGATTAACTAATAAATAAGAGGAAAAAAAAAGAGAAAGAGAGAGAGAGAGAGAGAGAGAGAGAGAGAGAGAGAGAGAGAGAGAGAGAGAGAGTCTAAAAACCAAAAGGTCTTTTCCAGCATGAATCCCATATGACTTGGTAGAACTGCTTGCTACCATCAAACCTGAAATTAAATAACAAAGTGAATTATTATGAATGGCCGTCATCTTCAAGAATACTGCTATGCAGGATACTGTGCCTGGAAGAACAGATAACAGAATGACATTGCCTGTTCTTCCAGTGCCAGTATCCCAGAATTTAGAGAAGTGTCTGGTGTAAAGTAGGTATATCAAAACATTTTCCAAATAAAAAAGGGGATGAGTGAACCATATCATTTTCGATTTCATTTTAAAATACATCTAATTTTTCTATTCAGTCATAATTATTACTTTGAAATACCGGATCCTTATGTATACTGATAATAATTTTCTCCTCTTTCCTATAGTCATTTTAATAAGACAATCACATTAATTTAAACACAGTAAGAAATGGGATCAGGGTAAAGTAAGATAACAAATTTGCATCATGGTAATACAGAATGATTGTAAAAACAATTGATGGCCACTGGAAATACTAAATAACTTCAAGTTTATTTTGTTACATACCAACTTACTCATTTTCCTATTCAGTGATAGTTCATCCCTCCAGGTAGGTTGATACTGAAAAACGCTGGCATAAGTTGTTCAGTTTTTGGGAGGGAAGATAATGGAAAGTATTTGAGGCATTCTTTCTATATCTGGAGCCCATGAAAGATGAACTCAACTACAAGCCTTTGTAGACTATACCTTCCATGAATGAGTAAAAAGGAAGAGGTATGAAAAATATAATGGAACAGTCATAGGGGAGGGGAATAAGGGGAAAATGGGAGGGAGAGAAGAATGGGAGGATACAAGGGATGGGATAACCATTGAGATGTAACAAGAACAAATTAATAAAAAAAAGTAAAAAAAATAAATAAAATGTTGAAGCCAAAAAATATATATATAATGGAAAGAGAAAAGCTAGATTGTGTAAGAACAATAGGTCTGTGCATCTTCTCCAGAATGTATTAAAGGAAGAGTAGAGAGAGTAATAAGGTGTTAAAGGTACAAAGCAGCATGAGTTAATGACATTTCAAGAATTAACAGAAATAATTTTAAAAACCATAAATGATAACATGTTTCTTTTTTAAAATTTTTTTGTTATTAATTTACTCTTGTTACATCTCAATGGTTATCCCATCCCTTGTAACCTCCCATTCTTCCCTCCCTCCCATTTTCCCCTTACTTCCCTCCTCTATGTCTGTGCCTGAGGAGGACTTCCTCCCCCTGTATATGCTCATAGGGTATCAAATCTCTTCTTGGTAGCCTGCTAGCCTTCCTCTGAGTGCGACCAGGTCTCCCCCTCCAGGAGACATGGTCAAATATGAGGCACCAGAGTACGTGTGAAAGTCATACCCCACTCTCCACTCAACTGTGGAGAATGTCCTGTCCATTAAGATGGTAAGGAGAACCTAGCACTGCCAGTTCACAAAACCAGTATAAATCCTAACTGCATTCTAAGTACTTATTCTTGTACCCATAGGGAAGTGTACCTCTCACCTCACATAGACACTGCTTCTTTTTGGATCAGATGGGAAAGCCATTATTGAAAGCCACAACTGTTTAAAATGCAGAGAACTGGCTGCAGGGCACCCAGTGTTAGCTGGGATAGCTACAACACAACTCCTAACCTAATGCTAAGGGAAGATAAGAAGGAATGGTGTAAATTTGTGAGAGCTAGATGTCCCAGAGGCGACCTCTGCAATGATATAAAGTTTTCTATATGTTACAAGGAAATTGCACCCAAGAAATCTCAAACAACATGGCCACCGAGAGCGACATTAAAAATAATGACAGCACCCAATAATATTCCAATGTGGAAGGAAGACTCTCACAGGACTATACCCTAGACGAAGAGCTACAGGTAGTTAATAATAGTTGAGAAAAAGAGAACATGCCCTCTAAGTCAGTCCCAAGGAGTCAACCATGAATAGTGTGAGCTGCACTAAGTAGCTCAGGAGATTTGTCAATCATTAAAAGGATAAGAAGGCACAGATCTGAGAAGCAGTGGCTGCAGCAAAGAAAGAACTGGAGGGAGAAGAAAGAAAGAGAGAATGATATAAATACAGTACTCATATATACAAATCTAAATATTAAAAGGTAGATTTAAAAGATTTATAAAAATAGAATAGAAAATAGACCATATAGATATCACAGGAATTATGTTTACTGAAAGAAAAAGACTTAAAACCATTCATTTCCACATTTAGAAGGATAGCGAAAGCTAGAAACTTTCTGTATACATGCATATAAATTATATAAATATATGTTATGCATAATGGTAAAAATTCTACTAAACCTTTAATCACAAAAGAATTTGTGGCAGTAATCAATGCTCCACTCAGATTCTACAATGAACTCTAAGAATTTATACATTTCACTAATATCTGTAGAATACTAAGTAGGTTTTCCTTAGAGAAAATGAAAAATCATCTATCTTATGAGCTAAGCTATGAAGAGAACTAATCAATTCTCAGATAGCATATAAAATAAATTACAGGTATATTCCATATTTCATTTACAAGTATATTCATGAAATCCCAAATTTATCATTTTAAAATTATATGTCTATAAAATAAAACATCACTTAATAGATATGTCGTCGTAAAAAATAAAATTAAAAATTATGAAAGGAGATATGGAGAAAGCTCAGTTGTGAAAGTGCTAGCCATACAATCAACAGGACCAGAATTTGGATACCTAAAGTCTAAGAATATTTGCATGGGCGTAGTGGCTTGTCTTTAATTCTTTCTTGAGAAAGTGAAGATGTTCGATTTAAGGCGGAGAATGAGAATAGGTATATTTCTCAATGCCTGGGTTGGCTGAGAAACACTGACTAAAAGCTTAAGGTTTAAAATAGATTAAGGAACATTCTTCAATCAATTGTTGGCGACCAGATGCAGGCATACACATGTGAACACAGAACATCACATAGCTATGCATCAGTCACACGTGAACATGTATACACTCACCCATTCATACCATACAACAAAAGGCAAAATGCAAAGAAAGGACATAATGTGAACAGATTTCTAAAAATTCCAGCAGAGATTTAGAAATTTTTCTTTTTTCTTTTTTTTTTTTTTAACTTAGCAACATGTGTAATAAGATACAAGTAGTGGACTGTACATCTCAATAACTTCATTTTAAAAATAAAGATTCTGTTCTCTGTTAAGTATCAAACAACTCCATTACATTAGGCAGTATGGGGTGGGGTGGGATTCTTTTTTTTTCTTTTTATTAATTTATTCTTGTTACATCTCAATGTTTATCCCATCCCTTGTATCCTCCCATTCCTCCTCCCCCTCCCCATTTTCCCATTATTCCCCTCCCCTATGACTGTTCCTGAGGGGAATTACCTCCCCCTGTATATGCTCATAGGGTATCAAGTCTCTTCTTGGCAACCTGCTGTACTTCCTCTGAGTGCCACCAGGTCTTCCCCTCCAGGGGGCATGGTCAAATGTGAGGCACCAGAGTACGTGAGAAAGTCGTATCACACTCTCCACTCAACTGTGGAGAATATTCTGACCATTGGCTAGATCTGGGTAGGGGTTTAAAGTTTACCTCCATTAACCCAGAAGCAGAAAGACTCAAATGGTATATACTCACTTATATCTGCATACTAGCCCAAGGGGCATGTCCCACGAAAGCCTTCACTTACCAGGAAACTGGGACAGAGGGGAAGGCATCCTATTGGGACTCTCAATGAGAGACGCATGGGAGAACAGCAAAATAAAAGGATACAGAGGGTCCTAGAAATCTACAAGTAGAACAATATGATAGGCAGATTTGGGCCCAGGGGTCCCGCTCAAACTAAGGCACCAGCCACGGACAATACAGGGGGTGGGATTCTTGAAGAAAGATATATAGTTATAAAAACTGCATAGAAAGGACTGAGGAAAACTGTTCACCTACCAGGGCACCTTGATGTGCAGGTGGAATTAAATACAAGCATGGATTTTACTGCAAACATTCAATAAGTGCATGGTATTGGATAAAACTTCACTGAGTCCATAAAAAGAAAGTGTCCTTTCTGATCATGGACAAATAGAAACCTTAAGTTCTCACCTAAATCGGATTGTTCTAAGGCTTTGAAAGAAAGAGTGTTGCTTGTGTGTGTGTGGTAATAAGTTTTTGTAGCTGGCGTAGTATTACGGTTCCTAAATCCAATTACGCATCTTAGTGTGTTGACATTAAAAACAACTTTGGAAAGCTATTTACAACATTTCAACTGAAACACAGAGGCGATTTCTCTCTACTGTCTGTATGCCACCTAAGTACTGCCTCAATATACAAATGTTAAGGATACAATCTATAGATTAAGGAAGTTAATGTAAGAAAAAAAAAAAAAGAGAGAGACAGTTGATTTTTTTTTTTTTTTTTCCCCTCTCAGGAAAAAACTACAACTTAAAATGCCAGCAAAAATGTTCCGATCTTCGAATGGTAAACGACAGCTGGATGTCTAGGAATTAGGAAAACAAGGTAAACTCTAGCCTCAATATAGGCAGCCAAACTCCTCCGCGGAGCAGCAGTTTTCACAAGTGTTCAAAAGTCCACGTAACTTCAACTCCAGAGAAGTCTTTGACAAGAGCTTGAACAAGGCAAACAAGAGGAGATTAAATATTGTGCACTGATGCAGCCATTAAGTAGCTGTTTTGCTTGTAGACATGCCATATTGAAAGATATCTATCATAGCAGTGTAGGTATTAAGAGGTGTAGCGTTCACGTTAGGTTCTGTCACTACAGGGAGCTCCTCATGACATGTGATGCACATGTCGGCATGCACTGGAATGTTTGAAAGCAAAAATGAAGCTAAAGGCTTATGCTGTTAAAATAAAATGCAACATAAGAAACATCATAGAATAATTAATTTTAAAACAGTATTATTTAAGTGCATCAAAAATTAATGCACAAACACAAACTCTGTGCCTGGTTGTAAGAATATATATTCCATCATTTTCACAATGTATAAAAATCAGTAGGAAAGAGTATGTACGTCTCAGTAGATACACATGTAGCCAGAGCTGATTGCCCCAACTATGAAAACAAAAAAACAAGTCTTAAGAGAGAGTCTGGATAGCAGATGGTGAAACTGTAGGCAGGAGATATCACTGCATAAGGAAGTGCCTAGTACACAGTAGGCGCTCAATAAACATGACTTGCAGCCACAGATAATTTCTGCTTCCCAAAGATTCTGCATGGGATAATTTAACATCTTATAATGACTCTCCTCATTTTCACTTCTGCTAAAATAGAAAGCCATAGAAACATGGCAAACATGATTTAGCAACACTAAAGGATTGGTCTGACTGCCCATTTTCAGCATAAGATAATTGTTTTACCTATTAAAGTTTATATTATGCTGCAACTAATCATTATCCATAATTTTCTATTCATTCTAAAAGATGTCTTGGTCATTTCAAGTTTGTAAATTATCCCCAGTATTCTTGCATCTTAATTGAAATATTTGTTTTTGCTTAAAACAGATTTTAAACATCAAATATGCTCTCCTCCAAATATCTAAATCATCTCTCTGGGTGTGCATGTTTCTGTGGATCCACATGTATAAGGAAGTCAATGCATGGGTGCACATGGGAACATTAGAGAAGCACCCAAAGTGACAGACTTCAATCCCTATCCACATTTGGTTTTGAGACAGCATATTTCATTGCCTTGGTACTTACAAGATGGGGAGGTTGCGGGACTTTAGGGATTTGTGCCTATGGCATGCTGGAACTGAGAATGCACACCACTGTACTCTGAACTTTTATGTGGTTTCTGGAGATTAAACTCAGTTCCATAGTCTAATGCAGCAAACATTTTATCAACTTTTCTATACCCAAGTCTTGAATTGATTTTTTTTTCAAATTAGAAACCACTTCCATCTTTTGTTTCCATGTCTTTATTTTATCCCTACAATTTCCCATTACATGTCCTTCCAAACAAATATATTCTCATAATTAGATGACTTGGTCTACACAAAACGTGCTCTCAGATGGAATAAACAGGGCTTTCACATAGAGAGGTTAGATTTCTTATCCAACCTTATAGTAGGGTAAATACGGCTTTATCCACATAGAAAACAAAAATTTAAAGTCTTGTAATAGAATGGAACATGATCACCTCTAAAACATTTCAATTTCTTTTTATTAGAAAGTCAAATTTAGTGTTTCCATGAGTGTCTCAAGTTTGTACTAAGAAATTAGTATTTCAAAATTATATCTGTGGCATGTTTCCCAACTAAAGGACTTTTCTTTAATGTATGGTTCCAATATAGCAGAAACAAAGAGTAATTAAGAGTGGGATCAATGCTGTAGTGATGTTGCAAGAATAGAAATTTGCAAAGTAGAAGGATCCAGAGGGTCCTAGAAGCCTACAAGTAGAACAATATGATAGGCAGATTTGGGCCCAGGGGTCCCGCTCAAACTAAGGCACCAGCCAAGGACAATACAGGAGGTAAACTTTAAACCCCTACCCAGATCAAGCCAATTGTCAGAACATTCTCCACAGTTGAGTGGAGAGTGTGATATGACTTTCTCATGTACTCTGGTGCCTCACATTTGACCATGTTTCCTGGAAGGGGAGGCCTGGAGGCACTCAGAGGAAGGACAGCAGGTAGCCAAGAAGAGACTTGATACCCTATGAGCATATACAGGGGAAGGTAATCCCCCTCAGGAACAGTCATAGGGGAGGGGAATAAGGGGAAAATGGGAGGGAGGGAAGAATGGGAGGACACAAGGGATGGGATAACCATTGAGATGTACAAGAATAAATTAATAATAAAAAATTAAAAGAAAAAAGAAATTTGGTATAAATTTTTAAAGATTTATTTATTTATAATTAGGTGTATGATGATCTGCCTGCATGCACACCTATAAAAGGGCATCAGATCACATCATAGATGGCTTTGAGCCACCATGTGGTTGCTGGGAATTGAACTCATGACCTCTGAAGGAGCAGTCAGTGCTTTTAACCACTAAGCCATCTCTCCAGCCTCCAGTATAAAGTCTTTAAATTAAGTCATTTGCTAATATCCTCCTTTAATGCTGAGTAGGATTCAGTATGCACTTTTAACAGTAAAAACCAACAACAGATTATTTTCCACGTGCTTAGTGCTTGAGGAAACCTGTGCCAAAATTGGAGGATTTGAATTCACTTTAATTTGTGAAAAGGTCAGTGATATCAGTCAGCTGAATAATTTTTCACTATTAAGTCAGTTCCTGTTTCAGCAAGAATTAATTATCAACCCAATTGCCTTTTTACTGGTAGAGGTCATTTGCTTGATTCCTTTCAAGTGTCTTAGGGGTGAAAAAAAAAGTGAAAAACAAAACTGTACTTAGCAAAACCAGTTGGTCCTATTCAAGTTAAATTAGAAGTAGTCATATAGTGCAAAGTATATTACAGTAATCCTTTATGGTCTTGTGCATCGAGGCCTGGATAACATTCTGGAGAGATTCCATTTGTCGTACGCATGTGGGGGTCGGAGGTCAGCTAGAGGAAGCCAATCCCTCTGACTTCTATGAGGGTCCTGAGGATGGAGTTCAACCATGCATGACAACAAGTGTTTTTATCCTCTGACCCTGAAATTTGTTTGTAATATAATAATTGGAGTAATGAATATAATCTACAGTATTAGAATTTTAGATTTCCTTAAGCTGTTATTAAGCTTTTATACATGATAAATTTTCAGATATTTTCTTATATGTAATGTATATCATATGATGTGTGTATAAACATAGTCACATAAAATTGTTCTTAGGTGTATGTGTGTTTAGAAACATGTATTCAATTTGCATAGACATACATATGTATATATGTGACATATGAGTGTGTGTTTCAGCGAGTGTTTGTACATGTACACACAATTCTATAGTGTAGAGACAATAGGGTGACCAGAAAACCTGTAAGAGTTACCCATTGTGTATCTGTCCTCTGGTCTCCTGAAGTAATGAGAATTTCCTGACACATTCAGTTATTTGATAAGTCTAGAATTCTGTATTTTTTAAATCTTCTTAAAAATCAAAGGATTCTCACAGATTTTGACATTAAACATACTTATTGAAACTGTGAGCATATGTCAGAAAAATATATAACTCCTTTGGGCTCTATAAGAAGCTGACAGCATTCCCATAAAATATTAACTACTCACAATAAAATCCTTTCACCAGGAATGGGAGGTGAGTAGAAAGAAGCTCAAAGCCCTCCACAAAGAGTTTTGATTAACTGGTGCATTGAACTCTCTTGTTCTGGTTGTTTGCGGGCATCGTGTGGGCACATTAAAATGCATGGAAATCAGAGGCGCACAGTAATTTGGCAAATGTTTGAAGGATGTGAAGTCCTCCTCCTGGATGAATATATTTATCTCCAACCTGTGCTATCACATTTGACAGATTCAGAGAAGGTGAGGAAGTGTCTGTTTCACTGATTTCTGGTGAAGTCGACCTCGGTCACATGGCTGCCTTGGTATATACAGTAAAACCACTCTGTTCATAAACTGTGATCATGCAACTTTCACAAACTCTGTTCCATATTCTCATACACACTGAAATAAAATGTGTCCAGGAAAATTTATACCAGGAGTTATTTTATAGTTACTCATTTAAAATTTTAGGTAGCTATGTTGGTCAGTGATGGCACATACCTATAACACCAGCACTTGGGAGGTAGAGGCAGGTGAATCTCTTGTGAGTCTAAGGCCCGCCTGGCCTACAGAGTGAATTCCAGGACAGCCTGGACTCTACAGAGAAACTCTGTCTTAAGAAACAAACAAATTCCACTCTGGTGCCCTATATTTGACCACGTCCCCTGGATGGGGAGACCTGGTGGCACTCAGAGGAAGGATAGCAGGCTACCAAGAAGAGACTTGATACCCTATGAGCATATACAGGGGGAAGAGGTCCCCCTCAGTCACAGTCATAGGGGAGGGGAATAAGGGGAAAATGGGAGGGAGGGAGGAATAGGAGGATACAAGGGATGGGATAACAATTGAGATGTAATATGAATAAATTAATAAAATATACTAAAAAGAAACAAACAAGCAAGCAAGCAAAAGAAAAATAGGTAACTGCAAAAAATGACAGGTTTGATAAAATGAAAATATAGCTTGAAATAAAAACAGACAGATTTCACAGGAGTGTCCTTGCCAAGTTCAAGAAGTGAAGCCACCAGGCAGGCTTCGGAGGACCTTACTTTAATATCATGAAGTACAACAAACTGGTTTTAGACTAGTCAGGAATTTCTCTTTTTGCCTTGAAAGTATATCCCCAAAGAGTAACAATAGTGAATTGATATTAGCTAGGAACTCCACTACACTGTCAGGGTCAGCAATGATGTCGCAGATAGACACGGCCCATGGGAACACCACCTGCTCTGTAAATGGAATTAGAAATATGCTCCATTTTAATAAAAATCTTTTTCTTAAGACAATAGCACTTGCATCTTGGCCCCTAAATTATTTATTTGGCCTCTAAATGGACTATTATCACCCTCAAGACTGAGAAATTAGTTATTTATATGAACAAAGTCCAGGATGCTCTCAAAATTCCAACTTTAACTTCCTTACCTAAATTTGTTTTTTCAACAAATAGGAGCTAGGCAGATGTTCACTGAATAAGCACTTAATGCCTGGAACTCAAGTAAAAGATGTGCAGCTGTGGTAGCTGCCTGGGATTCATGCATTCACTCTGGAGACAGCAAAGTGGGGGTACCTGAGAGTAGCTGGCTTGCTGAAGTAGCTAACTGGTGAGGTCTGGGTTCCACAAGTGACCCTGGTGCTCTGGGTCACAAAGGGATGAGGAAGATACCTGATCTCAACTTCAGGTGTAAACTCACATGTTCACACACAAGCACACGCACCTGCATATAAATGTGCACCTTCATGCAGTTAAACACACATATCCATACACCCATGTGTCATTTGCTCACACACACACACACACATACACACACACACACACACACACACACACACACACACACACACACACACACACACACACACACACACACACACACACCAGACATCAATTATTTAGGGGTCAGAGAGATGCCTCTGAGGGCAAAGTTTCTTGCTGCAAGCCTGACTACCTGAGCTCAATCCTCAGGACTCACAATAGAAGGAAATCAGTGACTGCTAAATGCTGTTCTCTGATTTCCACACGTTCACTGTGCATTACCTTTTTTAAAAAAGAATGAACGGGAAAAGCTATTCTAGTATAGTTTTGAAAAAGAAACAAAATTAGAGGAGGAAAACAATAACGAATGCAGCAAGACTGTTCAGAACATCTCAGTATGTAAGTGTTTAATGTACATTGGATGATTTACCACTTTAATTCAAATTTTACAAGTACAGAGATGTTTTATTATGAAATGTATAAATAAAATTAATAGAAATAAAAAGTAAATAATCATAACTGACTTCTCCCTGTGGAAACAACACATAGTAGACATGCATGTCTGTAGTTATTACATCTATATTACTGTGCCCAATGATTGCTAACTATCCATCAAATTGATGGATATTCTAGAATCCCTGGACCCTATGGAACTTTAAAGAATATGCTCTTTGAACTTAACCTTCATGACCACTTACCAAGTTCAAAACTAACAGAAGTTCATGTGGCTCAGTTTACTGAGAGACTTCTTCATTAGTCAATACTTTAGTTCAATCGTGACCTCAGTTGAGGCTCATGTTTTGTCAAGTTGAAGAGGCGGATGATCTGCCTATTATTAAGTTCTCTACAAAGTTTTATTTTTTTGCTATTAGCTAAAAATTTTAAGTGAACATACATGTTTCAAAGCTTCAGTGTTTTTAATAAGGCTGAATAGAAGACAAACTATCAACAAAATATCAATAAAAGCATATGTATCTAATGGAAATAAGAATGCAAGGAGCAGGGCTGGAGGAAAGGGGAGATATAGGGGCAACTGGGAGAAAAGGGAGGGGAGACTCGCTTGGAATATAATATAGGAAAGAACAATAAAAGAAAGGATGCCAGTGAGATTTTTGAGCTTGGGTTGTATTCAGTCAAACGAACTGATGAAGCAATGAAAAGTCTGGTTTAAGGAGTCATGGAAAGCATCTTACATCACAGTGATGGAATAAAACTGTGATCACAGTATTTGAGGGATATATAGGCTGTATTATTAGAAGTTCAAAGCTAGCCTGAACTTCATGAGTGCCTGTTTCAATTGACCAAACTCAGAAAAAATCACCTGTAAATATAAAATGCAGGTTAACAGTAAATATAACTAGAAGAGATCATTGTTAAACAAATACAAAGTGTACTTTCTTGAGAAAATAGTCTAGATGTATGTTTGCTCTCCTGTGTATATGTGTAAATGAATGTGTGTAAATGCATATGTGTGACTGTGTGCATCAGTGTGTGTTTGTGTGTGTGTGTGTGTGCATCAGTGTGTGTGTGTGTGTGTGCATCAGTGTGTGTGTGTGTGTGCATCAGTGTGTGTGTGTGCATCAGTGTGTGTGTGTGTGCATCAGTGTGTGTGTGTGTGTGCATCAGTGTGTGTGTGTGTGTGTGCATCAGTGTGTGTGTGCGTGTGTTTAGTGTCATGTTTAGTGTCACTGGAAATAGAAGTACATCATTATAATTCTCTAGTACATGGAGCACTACATGTTTGCAAGGTAAAGACAGCTACTCTAATTATCCTAATTAAAAGACCTTCAGGTTATTTATAGGACAGTGCAAGGAAATGAAATTTATTGTCCTATAAAGTATAAGACAAGCCATTAAACATAGCAATTAAGAATAAGCACAAAAGAAATGCAATTAAGTTACATTCAAGTAAACCCATTTATGAGCTAATTTCCAAATATCAATCATGAGTGATATTCATAATATAGACATCAAATAAGCTCTTATGTTTTTCAAAAGCATTGACTAGATCATGCTAGCTCACAAAGACAAAATGTTAAATGAGAACATCGCCATAATCGTGGCTGGTAATCTCTAATCATCTAATGCACAGAGCTCAATTTTGTACAACAAAAGCTAAGAAAAAAGAAAAAGAGCAATTGCCATTCACCAGAAAAGGGTATTTCATCATCTCTTGAAAACTGCAATGATTTCTCCTTAATTAACAACTAATTAAGCAATATTTGAACATTTTGTTAACACTACACATGACTAACTCATAAGCAATCAAGGCAGTAGATGAAAATTAAAAGCGGAACATCCCAGTTTTGAGTATCTCCATCCTCCTGACAGATTTGCTAAGTTCAGTTTATTGGAAGCTAAGCTAGCCCATTGCCCATCATTTTGCGATGCTGGTTCACTATTGTAATTCTAGTCTTTGTTTGGTTTTGTTTGTTTGTTTGTTTGTTCTGTACTTTACCTTCTAGCACAATATGTAAGAAATTAAAAAGTTTCAAGGGGGAAAACATAAAAATAAGTCACAAAGCATATTTAAATAGGAAATATAAAATATATACATTATATCGGCCTTAGGTTCTGCTACTCTACATAAGAGCATTTAGGACTTATCATTTAACATGTATTTTGATGTGTATATTATTTATAACACATCTCCAGTTCTTTTTATTGGTAGACATAGAAAAAATAAAATGCAATGCGATTCCTAATCCCAGGAGAGATATTATAGCAATTTGGGGCATGCATAAATTCTTAACACTTAAATCAATGTAGTATCTAAATTAGGTTGGATAAATATGCTCCAGAAGAAAAAGTGTAAACTTTTGATGTTCTTCTTCCAAAGACAACGATGGGGTGGATATGCCAGTAGCAATGCAGAGTGCAACAAATCCCCTGTGAAGGGCTCACACAAATGCAGGCTGACTCCACAAGTTGAAACTGCCACATACACTTCCAAAGATGGCTCAAACAGAGCAAGTCAAAAGGATTTGTGTTTTGACAAAACAGGTGTTAAACAAAATTGCCTTCTATTGCAGGTGAATCCTCTGTTGGGCACCACAGATTCATTCTGGAAATGAGCCTGAGACAGGTGATCTGCTTGGTTTCCATATGAAAAGGAAGAACAATTAAATGAGAATTTCAATTCTATACTGGGATTCCAGCAATAGTCAGGGAGGGTGCAAGGATCAATTGGACTTCAACCACAACGTTTGCACATGCTATCTGCCAAACTGCTGGGTGTTTAGTGTGATTTTGAGTAGTGAGTATTTTTTAATCTTATTTGTTTTAATTTATCATATAACTACAGCTAGTCACATGTAGAAAATCACATCACCAGAGTCAAGCAATTTAGACATCAGTCATCTAGATTTTTTTTTCTACTCATTCCTGTATCCTACACAATGTATCACATTTGAATTTGAAAAACTTCTGAAAGACTAGTTTATTAAAATACTTGGAGCTTCATTTTTATTTATACATAGTATGATTCTGAAAATACATAGCTTTTTCTGATGGCATTTATTCACATTGGGTTGACAAAAAAAAAAATCACAACTCTTACTTCAAAGGGGATAATAAATAGTTTATCCTGCAGCCAAGTATGAGTGATCATGACCCGAGAACACAGCTTGGATTACTCAAGCTCCATGTTCCAATGCCATAAAACCCCATAAGGGTTTATAGCAATAGACTCAAGTAAATAATAAAACAAGAGCTTTCACAAATACATTTATACAAACATTGTACATGGCTTACATCAAATAATGAAAATATCTTATGTACATTTTGAATGCTCTCTGATAACTTTATAGCCCTTTAATTGGTGGAAACTAAGGAGTCTGTGCACAGATTCCAAAGATTTACTCAATAAACACATAGACTGTAAGTCACACATACAAGTGGGCAGTAACTGGCTGCAAAGGCTGAGGACTGCCCAGGATGATTTGCCTCTGGACTTGCAGCAATCCAGTCTCTCTATAATGCTGACTGCTAATCACACAAGCATCCTGTTCCAGGAACCCCCATTCACAAGTGCTGGGAATATGGTAGAAACAGGACCTCGTTACTTACAAAGTGTTTTTATTTGAAACTATTAATGAGAAAATGGTACAAGAAACAGAATCTCAGTTTGAGCAACAACAACAAACTTGTTCAAGGAGTATTTATTTCATAGAAACAGCACAACTTCAAAGTAGGTACTGTGTAAGGAATAAATGAGTGTCCCTTTAATTGCTTGACAATTACAGTTGTAGTTTTCTTAATGTTCCTTAGGATTCTAGCAATAGCTAGAAAAAAAATCTGCCTAAAATAGGGCAAGCTTGGATGCAGCAGAGTTGACAGCCAAACTCTGCCAAGACAGAGTAAGCAAGTCCTCAGTAGTTTCTGTCTCACAAATATATCTGTCAGACATAGTGGGCCAGAAGGATGAAGACGATGCTCCAACATTATAGAGAGTTTTGAGTGACTATTCAGGTGGCAAACTATCTCTGTCATCTTATTTAGAAAGCTACTAACCTTCTCTCCAGGCATACTCAGGTAATCAAGTTTATGCCTCCTCAAGTCTCTGATGGGGTTGAAGACCAGATAGTTTAGTTTTACAATTAAGCTTAGTTGTTCTGAGGTTAAGATATTTTTAGGTCTAGATAGATGTTTTAAGTTGATAATGATAAGATGTGATGGAGATTGATTTACATTCAGAATTTTAGATGCACCAAGATAGGAAAGATTTTTTTCAAGGCTTTCAAATACAAGTAGCCAAAACACTAAGAATGTAACATTTATATAATTCCTGATTGTGTCATGATTCTTCTTTCTGTAGGTAGTTCATTGTATATATGTGTAATAATATGAATATATATGTAAAAATAAAATATTAATAAATATTTTTAAATCCATGTGACCAATGCAAAGAAAGTGATAAAAAGTAAACCAAGAGCTTCAATTTTTTTCTAACTATTGGTAGACTACTGAGTATTTTAACAGGAGACAGATTCATATGAGGCATCTTCGAAGAGAAGCATAAGCCACATTCCCTATACAAATACACTCGTCATGACAGACATATCTGAAGGTTTGGTAGTATACCTTAATTATAACTTAATAGTTTCAAGATTAAATTATTAGATAGCACAAATGAGAGATATTTATTCTCACTGTTCCTATACGCTAGCTACTGAGGGGGTCTAAGAATACAGTTTTAAAATTCATTCATATAAATTATATGTGTACAAATGTGACTCTAAATAAATAGTGACCAAATTAAAACCTACATGTAAGACAAAAATACATATTAAGAATAATAAAATTAGGAATCCTCCATTAATAATGTTCTGAAAATAGAAAAAAACTTATAACATATAATAAAAGCAATTCCAACAAACTATGTGCTACCACAAAAAGGAAGACACATCCAGACATCCTGGTTGAAGCTTCTGTATAAATACCAAGACAGTTCTTCTTAAATGCTTTCCCTTTTCTTCCAAAAGAGAACTTGTGTAAACAATGTTAAATTGAACATCACATATGAAGAATGTCTTCAGGTGATAAATGTTTTTCATTTTATGCAATCCCTCTGACTTGCATTTAGTATGTTTATAAAAATATCCCAAGCTTCTTAAATATTGGCAAAAGAAAATGAGAACCAATCCAAAATTTTTTTCCTTTAGACTGAATATACAAATGAATATACAGAAGTTTCTTTTAAGAACTGTATTCACTGATTCTAGTCTAAGAGCTTCAAGGGAACCATTTCTTCCATACCTGATGCTATAATTTACTCCAACTATCCCCAATACTTGGGATGTCCAGTCTTTTTCGTGGTGTGTGCTCTTAGACATGGACACATATTCTACTCATGACTAGATCACTTCCAAGCTGCCATTTCCAAAGTTAAACAGAAAGGTTTTTTAGCCCCTTTTTCATAGAAACTCATTATCCTGACATCCTCCTAACCCCTGCATCTATTATGTACGGTGTGTTTATGCATGTCATGTATATCCTACAAGAAAGTGAGTGTGTTGATGCCTGCACTCATGCATGTCAACAAAGAGGCTAAAGCTATTGCTATGTCTTATTTTCCCCAAAACAGTGTCTCTCACTGAAGGAGAAGCTTGCTGTTCTAGTTAATCAGCTCTTAAGATCCACCTGTTGAGGTAAAGGCTAATGCCAGTGCTACAGTCACAAGGTGCCCAGCTGTTTACATGGAGCCTGGGGATTTGAAGTGAAGCCCTCATGGTTGGAAATCTGGTGCTCCTGCCCACCAAGCCATGTCCACCAGGCCCCAGACACTACTTTTGTTACTATTAACTATTGTATATGGATTTCTTTATTTGTGTATTTTTTCTGGAAGCCTAGGATGTTCCCCCACCCTAAAAAGGAAAAAGATGATGCAAATTAGAGAAGAGAATTTATCTTACTATGAAATCTTCTTTCACAATAACTTCTAAATCAGACATAGGTACTTTATAAGCTCATGTTACAATTCAGTGACCTAAAGAGAGCTTTTATAAAACATAAAATTTTATTAAAATAAAAACTTGGGCTATTCTGTAAACTTCTTGGGGGGGGGGGAGGGTGTGTGTGTGTGTGTGTGTGTGTGTGTGTGTGTGTGTGTGTGTGCGTGTGTGTGTGTGTGTGCGCGTGTGTAGGCTATTCAGGTCCCTGAAATTGAATTCAGGTGTGCATACATGAGAGTGACCACCTTTCCCGATGGCGCTACTCTGTTGGTCTTTAATCTCTATTTTTTTTAGTCAGTGTCTAAAGTTGCTTTGAAAGCTGTGGTAGGAGAACTAAAGTACAGCAGCTTCAGTCTGAATTTATGCTCATTGTGTGGGCTTGACTATAATTTCCTCAATTAGAAAATGGGGAAATTAGTTTCCCACAATTCTAGATTATTTGTAAGACTATCATGGAAGCAATATTTAAATCCTTCCCACAGGGCCCATTATGTAACAGTCATTTAACAGAGGTATTTTTCTACCCCATACTGCTTTTTACTGCGATAGCTGTTGTCTGATCACTTGTAATGTCGATGTCGTAAAGTCACCCTCATCACTTTTCTCTGCCTGCAGCCAGTTATCCCTCGCTGTATATCCTTACTGCAGGATTTGAGGCTTCAATTTCAACACACGAATATTGGCATAGACACCAGCTCCGTTTACTCTCCCCATCTTTGCTTCTCTTTTAGAGAAATGCAGATATTGCATCAACCCTGTGCTTTAAAAAAGGTGAAGGCACAGCAGAATCACAGCACTGTGCTGTTTCTAGTGAGTGGAGTTCAAATCCAGGTCTGAGGCTTCACAATATAACCCTTTCCCTGGCCTCATGATTGTCTATTGCTGGTCCCTTTTGTCCCCTCTCCCAGAATTCCCTTCACTAGCACTACCTGTCCTTGGTAATACTACATTAAGTGTTACAAATCCTTTTCTTTTCATTTGGTACCTTGTGGTTTTATATTTTAAACTAATATTTTTGTGTTGAGACACTCTCTCCTATAACTAAGAACTTAATTACTATTATTATTCATACTCCAGGAGCTGACCATCTTCAAAAACAGAAAAAAGTAAAGAAAAAAATTAGTTAAACTTAGGGCCATGACATCATTTTGATGCCTAATCATGAAACATGATTGACATATGCACCTAACATTCTGGCTTTAGCTGGGCCTTCTTTGTTCACAATATATTAAACACAGTCTTAAAAATGCATCATATTTTAACCATCAGGTTTGTGTACTTAGATCTTAATTATCCTCTGCGAGCAGGCTTCCTCAATTGCCAATTACTCTTTTTCAAGTAGAGTTAAGGAGTTTTGTTTGTTTTAATCCACATTATAATTTATTTGGTATTTGCCTGTGAGCTTTCAAAGCTAATAGCAATTTTTAGTGATCCATCGATTTCATCTCACACTGCAAACACCTTCAGATTGCAAACTATCCTCTATTTGCTTTTTTAGTGATTACTGTTGGTCCACATACAGGAAATTCCACACAGTCTGTTGAATGGCTGCATTCGCACTGATAATAACAGATACGTAAAGGCAGACACAGAAGCAGAAATAAAGTCACATGAAAATAGAGAAACAGACATAGAAGGACGTAACAAATATAAAGTACATCTTTTTGAGATATATAGTGATCAGGATGTGAACTGCTATTTTGAATTTAGGTTTTTGACTTAGGATGAATACAAGGGATTATAGAAAGTTCTATGGTAAATATACACTGATGTTTACACTTAGTAAGTTATGGACACATATGTACACCAAGAACTACAGTGTGTGCTCAGCCCCCTGCTATCAACAAATTCACCCTAGGATCTGAAATAAACATCTTTGTAAAAAATCTGATGTTCTTAATAATCCAACTACAAGATATGTGGAACTCAGGACCAGGATGACAAATTGTCCTGTGGTGGAGACGTGGACTGACAGGGGCAACAAGAGATATTTAAAGAGAAATGCCCTTGAATAATTCCCAGCAGGGCCATTGCTCCTACAATATTATTCTTTCTCTTTCTAAGATCAATTTAATATATTTTTCTGCAATGTAATGTTTTTATTACTTTCTGTTTTTCAAATTCTTCCTCAACCTTATGTTTACTAAAGACAAATCCTTCTGAAAAGATGAGTAGTTCCAGCTGCCCTGAGACTTATGCTCTTTGAAGAAGTCCCTGTTGCTTATCAACTTGTATCTTAGTCCATATTTTATTTTACTCAAATTAATTCTTTAGAGTGGCAATAAAGTCACATTAAGGAATCTCTTTCTGATCAAGAAAATATAATTTTTGGCCTGAGAGGAGACTTAACATCCATCTTGGGCAGGTTTTTCTCCTGACCAACTTAGAGAACAGGGACCACCACAGAAAGGTGGGTGGGCCTTTTTTAAGTCTTGCCGAAGTAAAACAATTATTTCTTTAATGAGATACTTTACCTCTCTTGTCCCAGAATTTCCACCTCTTATCAAAGTCTCCACTGGCCAGGCACCTATGAATTCTGGTTGGGACTGCTCACACTCCTGAGCTTTGAATTCTCACTTCAAAAAGGCACAACTTCTCTTTTCTCTGTCTCTTTCTTTTCAATGCTTCCCAGAAGCTAAAAATGCATTTTCCAATGCTTTGTGCTTCTCTCCTTTCTCTAAAGCCCCATGCCCTGCCGGCCGCTGTCATACAGTGGGCCTTCACACCATAGCTCACACAACATGGGTGTTTTCTTGCCTTCCCCCATTTTCCTCCTTCAGGTAGCTTGGGAGATTATATTTTGCTTAGTAGTTATTTATTTTCATTCGTTGAGAGCTAGTACAAGTCATCCTTTACCTTTGCAGCCTGCTGAATGCTGTGCCTACTGACTGGATGGCCCTCCCTGCCTGTTATCCGTGTCTTGACAAGCACTCTAACCCTGTCATGACGTTGCGCTCCCATCTTTGCCTTTAAAAAAAATTAAAATAGATTCTTCTCTCATACAGTGCATCCTGACCAGAGTTAATCCCACTTGCCACTTCTCCCTGCTGTCCTCTGCCTCCTTATCCAGTTTCTGTTTCCTCTTCAAGAAAGAGCAGGCATCCAGGGAAGCAGTCAAACACGACAAAAAAAGATACAAGAAGACAAGGCAAAAGCCCTCCTATGGAGGCTGCACAAGGAAACGCCAATGCCAATAGTTGAAAAAGAGCCAGAAGAACAGTCAAAAGACTCAGAGATACATCCACTCCCAATAGTAAGAATCCCACGGAAACCCCAAGCTAACAGCCATAATACACACAGAGAACCTGGTGCAGAACCGTCCTTGCCCTTTGTTCTGCTGCTTAACTTCCCCTCCAGCTGTATTTGATGGAAATCTCAATTGCAAGTTCCGGCCCACCTCTCAGGAGTGAGAAAACTGTACAATTTCAAATAAACAAAGGAACCTTGTCAAAACATTCATCCCTCTCCAAAAGTCTGCTGCTTCCCAGCAGTGTTTCCCATGTGATAACATGCATGATTTACATTCAGCACATGTGATCCTAAGATATCGATGAGATGCATCCTGGCTGAAACACTTAAAGTTGTTAAATTATTTAATTCGTTTTTTTTTCCAAGACAGGGTTTCTCTGGGTAGTCTTGGCTACCCTAGGCTCACTTTGTAGACCATGCTAACCTCGAACTCACGGAGATCCACCAGGCTCTGCCTCCTGAGCGCTGGGATTAAAGGTATGCACCACCATGCCCGGCAAAATTTTTTTATTAAATATTTTTTTATTTTTTACATATACATTTATATTATTACACATATATACAATAAACTACCTACTGCATAAGTACCATGACATAATCAGGAATTATATAAATGTTATACTCAGTGTTTTGGCTACTTTGACTACCTTGGAGAAAACATCTTTCCTATCTTGATGCATCTAAAATTCTGAATGTAAATTAATATCTATCATATCTCATCATTATCAACCTAAAACAAATATCTAGACCTAAAAACATCTTAACCCCTAAACAACTAAGCTTAATTATAAAACTAAGCTACCTGGTCTTTAACCCCATCAGAGACTTGAGAAGGAATAAAATGGATTACCTGAGTATGGTGGGAGAGCAGGTTAGTAGCTTACAAATGAGAAGATGAAAGAGACAGTTTGATACCTGAATAGTCACCCAAAACTCTCTATAATATTGGAGCATCATCTTCAGCTTCCTGGGTCAATATATCTGACAAACCTATTTGTAAGGCAGGAACTATTGAGGATTTATTTATCCTGTCTTGGTAGAGTTTGACTGTGGACTCTGCTTGCATCCAAGCTTGGCCTTTTTTAGGCAGGCTCAGGGACGTCTCACTTTTCCTTTATCTTTCATTCTTAGGTTTGGAGATATGGGGTTAAAAAGAAAGAACCAGTAGACCAGGCTGGCCTCGAACTCACAGCGATCCGCCTGCCTCTGCCTCCCGAGTGCTGGGATTAAAGGTGTGTGCCACCATGCCCGGCTCCAGTATAATTCTTAAGTTTCTATAGTGTCCAAATTTGATCTTTAAGAGGGCAGGAAAGCATTTTACCTTCTCTATCCCTGCATTTCAGGCCCTTTTCCAGTTGATGACTTTAATATTTTCATCATGCCGCATAATTCATGTTCTAGTTTACTTTCTGTTGTTGTAATAAAACAGTGACCAAAAACAACTCATGGGAGGAGACACCTTATTTTGATTATAGGTTACAGTCTATCCTGGCTATAAGCCAAGGCAAGAACCTGAATTGGATAACCAACGCAGACGACACAGGAGAGCACTGCTTATTGGCTTGTTCCCCATGATTTACATGGCTTTCTTTTTTAAAATTCTTTTTTAATGAAAAAAAAAAAACCTTTGAAATTTAATTATTTTTAATTGATTTCTTGTGCCTGTACACACGTAGGTGCACCAAGTGCATGCTTGCTAACTAGGGAGTCAGAAGGCGGCCCTGAATGCCCTGGAACTGGAGCTACAGATGGGTGTGAGCCACCATGTGGACAAGACATCCACTGACAAGGGCAAGCAACATCCTCAAACACTAAGCATATATCCAGCCCCCATCAGTTATTAGCTTCCTTTCTCATACAACCTAGGGCCAGACACCCAGGAGTAGCACCGCCTACAGTGGACTTGCTTCTTCCACAACAATTGGTAATTAAAATAATGACCCCATAGACATGCCCGCAGTCCAATGTGACAAAGACAATTCCTCCACTGGGCTCATGTTTTTTCGAGGTGACTCTAATTTATGTAAAATTGACAAAAATGAATCACTATATCTCACGTTTTTAATAGTGAATTCTGAGACCGATATAGAAAATTCTTCATGTTCATGAATATTAATTATTGAAAAGTAATTAGGTGGTATAAATAGACATATAAATATAAACAATAAAGCAACATAGGAAATATACGCAGTGCATCAGTGTTAGAAGCTTGCCCAGAGAAAACTGTTAGAGAATATTTCTAGTTCTGAAACTTTTCTAGAGAATTTTGAGGTGCATTATCCTTTTCCATCTCCTAGCATCCCATGGCAAATGTTCTTTACGTTCACATAAAAAAGGAAATCTTCGGAACAGATGAAAGCCATACTCTGCTCAGTGTCTGTAATACAAATTTCCACAGTGGGTCCAATGCTTCTCCCTCAAGCAAAAATATCACACCTTCAAGTTCATGATTCCTCTGCCTGCATTTAAATAAAGGTATTATTTTGTATTTTAAAACAAATTGAACACCGTATTCTAAATTTTTCCTGTTGTTGATAAAAAATCTGATTCAGATACTTTAGACAGTCTGGTTTATCCAATTCTGCCTTTGAGTTTCTAGGATAAATTCTCTCATTGCCTCTACCACAATTGCCTTCTCTCCTTAGAGCGGCAAAACCCTCGCCTGGGACATCCAAGCTCCTACCTTGAATACTAGGCTGGTACAATTCTTTCTGGAAAAGTTATAAGGATCCCATACTTATCATTTACCAAAGCGTACTCATTGCTCAATTACACTAACAAATGCTGTCCTTACTGCTCACACGGTTGCTTTAAATAGACAAAATTTATGGATCCCCCCCCCAGAAGGACTTAAATTATGCATGCATGTTCCCTTGTCATAACTTAAACAAATAGCAGCCAAGATATAAAATCTGTATTGATTAAAATGGCATGTGTTTTTTGTTGAGGTCTTTAATCCACTTGGATTTGAGTTTTGTGCAAGGTGACAAATATGGGTCCAGTTGCATTTTTTTACACATAGACCTCCAGTTAGACCAGCACCATTTGTTGAAGATGCTATCCTTTTTCCATTGAATGGATTTGGCTTCTTTGTCAAAAATCAAGTGACCATATGTGTGTGGATTCATATCTGGGTCTTCGATTCGATTCCACTGATCAACCAGCCTGTTGCTGTGCCAGTACCATGCTGTTTTAATTACTATTGCTTTATAGTGCAGTTTGAGATCAGGTATGGAGATTCCTCCAGAGCACCTTTTATTGTACAAGATTGTTTTAGCTATTCTGGGTTTTTTGTTTTTCCATATGAAGTTCAGAATTGAACTTTCAATGTCTTTAAAAAATTGTGTAGGTATTTTGATAGGGATTGCATTGAATCTGTAGATTGCTTTTGGTAGGATGGCCATTTTTACTATGTTAATTCTCCTGATCCATGAGCAAGGAAGATCATGCCATCTTCTCAGGTCATCTTCAATCTCTTTCTTCAGAGTTTTGAAATTTTTTTCATACAAGTCCTTCACTTGCTTAGTTAGGGTAACTCCTAGATATTTTATATTGCTTGTGGCTAATGTGAAGGGTGTGGTTTTCCTAATTTCTTCCTCTGCAAGCTTGTCATTTGTGTATAGGAAGGCTACAGACTTTAGAGACACTAAGCCACTTAGAAGAAAAAGTGGGAAAGAGCCTGGAACATATTGGCACAGGAGACAACTTCCTGAACAGAACACCAACGGCCCAGGCCTTAATGTCAACCATTAATAAATGGGACCTCATGAGGCTGAGAAGCTTCTGTAAGGCAGGAGACACTGTCAAGAGAACAAAGCGACAGCCTACAGACTGGGAAAAAATCTTCACCAACCCTACATCTGACAAAGGTCTAATATCCAAAATATATAAAGAACTCAAGAAATTAAACACCACCAAACCGAATAACCCAATTGAGAAATGGGGCTTGGAACTAAGCAGAGAATTCTCAACAGAGGAGTATCAAATGGCTGAGAAACACTTAAAGAAATGCTCAACTTCCTTAGTCATCAGGGAAATGCAAATCAAAACAACTCTGAGATTCCATCTTACACCCATCAGAATGGCTAAGATCAAAAACTCAAGCGACACCACATGCTGGCGAGGATGTGGGGAGAGAGGAACACTCCCTTCATTGCTGGTGGAATGCAAACTAGTACAGCCACTTTGGAAATCTATCTGGTGCTATCTCAGAAAAATGGGAATTGGGCTGCCTCAAGACCCAGCTATCCCACTCCTTGGAATATACCCAGAAGATGCTCCAGCACACAACAAGAAAATTTGCTCAACCATGTTCATAGCAGCCTTATTCATAATAGCCAGAACATGGAAACAGCCTAAGTGTCCCTCAGTAGAAGAGTGGATAAAGAAACTGTGGTACATATACACTATGGAATACTACTCAGCTATTAAAAACAAGGAATTCCGAAATTTGTGGATAAATGGATTGAGCAAGAAATGATCATAATGAGTGAGTTAACCAGAAACAGAAAGAATCAAATGGTATATACTCACTTATATCTGCATACTAGCCCAAGGGGCATGTCCCCGAAAGCCTTCACTTACCAGGAAACTGGGACAGAGGGGAAGGCATATCCTATTAGGACTCTAAATGAGAGACGCATGGGAGAACAGCAAAATAAAAGGATCCAGAGGGTCCTAGAAATCTACAAGTAGAACAATATGATAGGCAGATTTGGGCCCAGGGGTCCCGCTCAAACTAAGGCACCAGCCAAGGACAATACAGGAGGTAAACTTTAAACCCCTTCCCAGATCTAGCCAATGGTCAGAATATTCTCCACAGTTGAGTGGAGAGTGTGATACGACTTTCTGACGTACTCTAGTGCCTCACATTTGACCATGTCCCCTGGAGGGGGAGACCTGGTGGCACTCAGAGGAAGGACAGCAAATAGCCAAGAAGAGACTTGATACCCTATGAGAATATACAGGGGGACGTAATCCCCCTCAGGAACAGTCATAGGGGAGGGGAATAATGGGAAAATGGGGGGGGGGGGAGGAATGGGAGGATACAAGGGATGGGATAAACATTGAGATGTAACAAGAATAAATTAATAAAAAAAATTAAAAAAAATAAAAAATAAAAAAAATAAAATAAAATGGCATGTGTATAATATATGAAAATACTGAATTTCTGAAACAAATCATTGATTTGAAATAAAGCTCATAAAGCTATAAAGTGCTCTGTAAGTGCTCTGTAAGTGATCTTGACAGTGATTTTTCACCTCTGTGCACATCTGAAAGTTCTCTATCGAAACTCCTTGGAGGCCTCAGATGGACTTTTTTTTATATGTTATCTCCCTCACCACAGAGTTAGAGGAGAATGTAGCTATACATTAAAAAGAATCAGCTACTAAAATTATGTGAAGATACTGTATGACACATAACTCATGTGGACAGCATGATGTACCTATGTTATTTTGAGATTACCAAAAATGAAAACGTACACTTCAGTCAGTACCTGGGAGTCTATATTCACATGCACCTCCGCAGATTACAGAACGAAGGTGAGAAAAGTAGAACTATAGTCTATCAAAAGAATCTCATTTTACTATTATTAATGTTAAAAATTATAATAAATCCTTTACACTGCCTCAGCACACTATTCTGTTGTGCTCCCTTTTGTATGCTAAACTAGTCAACCTGTGCTCTTCTTTGTCTACTTGATTAAACGCTACCATGAGCTACTCTTTACATTTTGTATATCTCATTTAGCTATTCCACCGTATACTGCCATAACATGAAACATTTTTTTTCATCAGCTCATTTTCTCATATTTTCAGAAAAATTAGTCACAACATAAGGTATCAGGGAAAGGATACACATGGCAATACTATAGAGATAACACCACCACCAACAACAAAACAGGTACATCAACAGAAAAGACCTCAGAGAGAGAGTTATTGTGTGTTTCATGGGGATTCTTCAACATAATGAAAAGACATTTGTACACCCCACCTGGCTATGTGTTCAATAGTTCAGAAATTAATAACCAAATAGTGACCTACAGATACCATGCTTATGAGCAAACAAAGAATGGAGAGTTCTTTGGGTACATGCCCAAAGTAGTCTAAGCTGGGTCTTCAAATAGATGGATTCCCAATTTTCTGAGACCCACCATATTGATTTTCAAAGTGACTTAGAAAGTTGCACTCTCTCCATGTCCTTACCAGAATTAGCTGTCACTTGTGTTTTTTGTCTTAGCCATCCTGACATGTGTAAGATAGAACCTCAAAGTTGTTTTGATTTGCATTTTGTTGATGGTTAAGGAGGTTGAATATTTCTTAGTGTTTCTCAGCCATTTGAGATTCCTCTGTTAGGAATTCTAAGTTTAGGTCTATACCCAATTTTAATTGTATTATTTGGTTTGTTGGTGTCTAGTTTCTTGAGTTCTTTATATGTTTTGCATATTAGCCTTCTGTCAAATTAGGAGTTGGTAAAAATATTTTCCTGTTCTGTGGCCTGCCCTTTTGTCCTATTGACAGTGTCCTTTACCTTATAGAAGCTTTTCAGTTTCAAGAGGACCCATTTTTTAATTGTTGATCTTAGTCCCTGAGCTACTGGTGTTTTCTGTTCAGGAAGTTGTCTCTTGTGCCAGTGTGTTCAAGGCAATTTCCAATTTTCTTTTCTATTAAGTTTAGGGTATCTGGTTTTATGTTGAGATCTTTGATCTACTTGGACTTGAGTTTCTTACAGGATGATAGATGGGGATCTATTTGTATTCTTCTACATGAAGACATCTAGTTAGATCAGGACCATTTGTTGAGAATACTTCTTTTTTCTAATGTATCTTTCTGGCTTCTTTATTAAAAATCAAATGTTCATAGGTGTGTGGACTTACATCTGGGTCTTTGATTCAGTTCTGTTGACCAATAGGTCTGTTTTTATGCCAATTCCATAAAATTTTTATTATTACAGAACTGTAGTATGGCTTGAAATTAGGTATGGGGACACCCCTCAAAGTTCTTATATTATATAGGATTGTTTTTTCTATCCTGTGTGTTTGTTGTTAGTTTTTCAATGTCTGATTAAGTACTGTTCTTTCAATGTCTGTTAAAAATCATGTGGGAATTTTGATGGGGATTATATTACTCTGAGGATTGATTTTGGTAAGATGGCCATTTTTACTATTTAATCCTGCTGGTACATGAGCATGAGAGATCTCTCCATCTTCTGCCATCTGTTTCAATTTTCTTCCTCAACAACTTGAAGTTTTTACCATATACTTCTTTCACTTGCTCGGTTAGTTTTATGTTATTTGTGGCTAGTATGAAAGCTGTAATCAGTGGAGCAAGAGGGATCAGGGACAGCACAAGAACACAGCCCACAGAATCAACTGACTGCCACTCAGGGACACTCAAAGAGATCAGGGAGCTTATAGAGGTCTGACTTAGCTCCTCTGTGTGTATGTCATCAATATGGAGCTTGGTGTTTGTGGGATTCCAAACAGTGGGAATTTTCTGCCTGTTTGTGTGACCCTTTTCCTCCTAATGGGTTGCCTTGGTATGATGGTATGTGTGTGGTCTTATTTAGCTTGTTATTCTGTGTTTGGTTGATGTCTCTGGGAGATACCGTTCTTGTCTGAGAGGAGGTGAAGGGGGTGGATCTGAGGAAGAGGGCAAGTGTATGGGGGAGATGGGTGGGGGGAAGGTAAATGAGGGAAAACTGTAACCGGGATATAATGTATGAGAGAAGAAATTTTAAAAAAAAGGAAAGATAGTTAATTTTGACAGGCACAGTATTAATGCTGCCCTGCACATGATCCTCTTTTAATAAGAAGTTCACTATGCTTTAGAACAGAATAAATGTGTCTAGATAGAAGAGTAGATCCTTATGTGATGACATTGAGATACTATGATAGAGCACATATTCTTTTTAGCTTGTTCTGTGCCTCTTTTAAATCGATGCCCAGCTACACTGTTTAATGATGCCTTTAAGATGCAATAGACTCCGATATTGAAAACCTTAACTAGTCTATAAGGAAAAAATAGTTTCTTGCTTTTCTGATACTGTAGATGAACTGATATTATGGATAAAATTGGAGTGATCTCCATATCTCAGACTAGAAGACTATGCTCGAGGTGCACTGCAGCTCCTGTCTGGAAATTCAATTCCTTTTCTTTACCTCATCTCTCAGTAAAATTGATCTATCCCTCTCAGACTGTGCTCTCTCAAAGTCATCTGGAAAAGTAGGTGTTAATTCAAAATATGTTTTCGAAGCTTTTGAGAATGAGAAGCAACTTGCTTTATCACTCCACAGAGCAGAGTTGAGAAAAATAATTAGTTCATATCTGTGTGTCCTTGAGGATCCATGATCTTCAGGCAAGGTGGTAGGAAAAGGTCTGTGAAAACATGGCATGATGATTTGATTTGTCAAATGAGTCCCTTCCTGTCAGCAGTGATACAGACATCTGTGTGGTTTTCCTATCTTTATGTCCTCTGGATCCAGAGAGGTACTCCCTGAGGGTCTCTTGAAACATCTGTAAATATATATCTTCTATAACATATTCTAGCTAATGTGCCCATCGCTCAAAGGTATTATCATACTAGATTTAGGAAGAACAAAAGCCAACCATGTAAGCAGGAAACATCACTCCATCATAGTATGCTTGTCTATGATATCAAGGCCTGACATTTGATACTCAAGCACTGAAAAAAAAGTAAAACAACAACAACAGCAAAATGAATACCAAATATTGTTGATTCTAAGATGAAACTCTTTATATTAATTCATATGTAAGAACCTTATATAGAGTGAGCATAAGTTAGGTTTTAAAAGAAAGTAGAAAGTGGCAGAAATGTAATTTGAGAACTTGATATTCTCAAAGACACAGTGTTAAAACTACTTTGATGACAATTAATTTGCTAATAAACATTTTTAGCCTGTTAATCCCACGATAGTACAAAACATGCCTTGGCTTCTTCTTATCTTAAGACATTGACAAAAAGTGCTTTGTTCGCAGTGTAGTGGTGTTAACAAGAGGCAAGTCCTTTAATAGGTGAGTTTAGAGAGGTGTAATTACTACGGTCTCAGCCACACTCTTGGGAGATAAGTGAAATCGTTAAGGACCTCAGTTAAGTGGGTGTAATGTAAACCTTATTTCCTTGTCTTTCTGTTACTGATATTGCACACACTCATCACATGATGTACCAGTCTAGAGAGTCCTTGGGCCAAAGGCAGTCATCTCCAGAGAGGTAAGTGAAGAAAACCTCTCTTCTTTATTAACTGTCCAGCTAGAGATATCCTGTTGTAAAAACAGAAAGTAAAGTTGACTGTAGTGTTTGATAGTATCTACTAGGTGAGAAAGCAAGCAGAGCAGAGAATATGGAAAGAAAGATGAAATCAAACAGGGAACAGATGAGATGGAGGGAGATGAGGTATAAGAAGAGAGGTGAGGAAGTCAATGAAGGAAAGAAGCGAGGGGCAATTATGCTGGAGACGAAGAAGGGAACTCCGAAATGCTATGCTCCGAGGTTTTCATCATGGAGCACCTGTGTCCTGCAATAAGCGTGAATAGATTTTCTTTGGATCTCAAATTCCTTTCATCTTCTTTGGCCAACTAAACAGCACTTAGATATTGATGGGTCATTGCGAAGAAGCATTACATAAAAGTGTAGGTGGTGAAAAGTTAGACTGAGTATTAGCACACTTCTCTGTGTTTTATGACTATAATATGACATGTTTTCCTGTGAAATTTTGAGTGCGGACAAGGCACTATCCTTTGATTATTTCCAATTATAAAAAATATACTCGTATTGTACTGAAATTAATCTCTGTCTCTTTCTTGTTTTCTTCTTTTCTGATAGAACCTCTCTCATTTTCACAGACAATCCTAAAAACATTGCCTGTGTACTTCTCAGGCTGGGTGTGAACTCTCAGTTCTCCTTCCTACCTTTGTCCCTCTTACCCAGGTACAATGTACTTAAAAATCAAATTATATTCATATAGAATGTAAGGTCGCTGAATCTCTGTGACTTGCTTCCCAGGCCTGACAAGGAGACTAGAAGGAACATGAGATTACTCACTCATTTACTGTGCAGTGCTGAAGTGTCAGCATTTACATTGTTATCATTATGTCTAGAACGAGGGTGATGATGCATTGCTTCTGAATTGTCATGTAACCGATTGAACAGTGTCACTGACAGAAAAAGAAATCTTGATCTAGTAATGGGACGCACTACATTTTAGAGATTCATAAGTAGCTATGTCTGCGTGTGTATATCACATATTTCAACTCCAGAATCTAATTTCTTTCTGTCTACATGGGGAAATTTTGTTTCATGGGAAAAAAGAGGAGAAACAAGTCACAAAATTTAAGACAAATAGCATGCTCAGGGCAAGAAGGAAGAAGCCTATGAATTCTCTACAGTTTGCCGGTATGCAGGGATGACTTGGGACAGTCAAATCGCAAGCCAACAGTGTTCTGATAACACCATCTCTGTGTGAGTGACGTTAAAAGAGTCCTTGGCACTCACGGGAAACTTCTATTAGCACCTCCTCTGACCGAATCAATAGTGCTGCAGACATACCTTCACGGCTGCGTTATCTATCCCTTGATTTTCGTCTTGCTGGGTTTAGAAGTAGTTTCATGTACTTGGTGGCAATGGCGTAACTGTAGCCAGAAGTTTCTGGCCTTCATGAAATAACTGACTCTTCAGTGATGCTCAGTTCAGCATGTGCCACAAGAGACTGCTCTTGTGAGAAACAGCTAAAGGCCAACCTTACTTTTTTCAAATTCAATCATCTGTACTTGTGACATTGATTTGAATTTCAAATTTGAGAGAGCCGTTTTCCGGAATGCAGGAGTCAGTGATCACATGTATTCACAGGGGCATGTGTTGCACCGCAGAGCCATCTGTCACAAAGTTGATAAAAATCCACCCTGTCATTTTTACATGGTGTAGTAAGAGGATACAGCAACTTAATGATTTATTAACAAAACCACGAAGTTTCAACAAGGCTTTTGTATGCTTCTGATAGCCAACCTAGAAGCCAGGCATGAGCAGTTGTCTGGTTTTCAGTAGGTTCAGTTCCCAGAACCCAGTAGGTCATACTTAAGAAACCACTGATCATTGCAGTCCTAAGACAGCTGACATCAAGTGCTGTACTCAGCAGGCACCATGCTTGCATGTGGTACACACACACACACACACACACACACACACACACACACACACACGCACGCACACACACACAAACACATACACACATGCACACACACATACCCACAAAGTAAAAATAATTTTTAAATGAAGAAATCATATGAATTAACTAAAAACAATATTAATATATTTTAATACTACTTTCAACAGCTAAATTCATATAATGAACAATGTTGGGGTGACTTTAGCTTACAATGAATTTAGTCTAAAGTGTAAAGTAAATAGTGTGAATAAAAATATTTGCTGGCCCAGGGTCAAATTCCAAAACCTTTCCTTAAAATCCCATGCCCACCTGCCAAGAAATGGCACTGCTCACATGGGACAAGTACGCCCATATCAATTATTCAAGAAGAAAATGCTCCACAGACGTGCCCACAGCCCAAACTGATGAAAGCAATTCTTCAACTGAAATTTTTTGTTCCGTGTTGTGGCTCATCAACACAATGGTGTCCAAAGACTCTGCTTTATTTTATGTACTCAGATGTTTTGAATATATGTATATCTTTGCACCACCTGTGGACCCAACGTCTGAAGAAGGCATAAGTGTGCTTCTATTAGTGGAGTTATAAATGTGTGTGAACCACCATGCGGTTATTGGGAATTGATCACAGGTTCTCTTCAAGAGCAGACTGTATTATTGTTTTGGGTTTTGTTGTTATTGTTATTCATTTGTTTGTTTGTTTCCTATTTTATTAAAAAATAGATTTTTCCTATAATATATTCTAATTATTGCTTTTACTCCCCAAATTTCTCTAAGGTTCTACTCATTCTTAATTGCTTAGCTATCTCTTCAACTTCCAACAAATACATGACTTTTGATATTTAATCATACAAGCTGAAAATTAATTTAATATGCATACCCAGACATTATAGCCCTCAATATGCAGATGTAGAGATGGCTCAGAACTTAAGAACACTGGCTGTTCTTCCAAAAATCCTGAGTTCAATTCCCAGCAAGCACATGGTGCCTCATAACCATCCATAGTGAGATCTGGTGCCCTCTTCTGCCCTGCTGGCTTACATGCAGGCAGATTATTGTATAAATAATAAATAAATAAATCTTTAAAAAACA
Source organism: Acomys russatus (assembly GCF_903995435.1). Classification (NCBI taxonomy): domain Eukaryota; kingdom Metazoa; phylum Chordata; class Mammalia; order Rodentia; family Muridae; genus Acomys; species Acomys russatus. Next base: position 42,343,488 of record NC_067160.1, on the reverse strand, counting down.
CATGCATGCCTGGTGAGTGCAGAGCTCAGGAAATGGTATTAGATCCAGAACTGGAGTTTTAGGCTGTTAGTTTTTTACTTTTGCATTTAGGTACACAATTACCTTGCATCATGAGAAATAATTTTCTGTGGGCTAAAATTTCTTTATAGATTCTCAACAAGATTCTTGGTTGCTGTTTATGTTTTAATCTATCCTATTGAGAATTTGCTTTTCAGCAAAAAGACCCATAAGCTTATTCAGTGAAGAACTTATTTAATAAATATAATGTGAATTTTTTAAAAGTGTTAAATAATAGTCCTTCCAGCTGAGAAAAACATAGGTGGATGTATAATTAAAATTTCATAAAACATGTTCTTTTTATGGATCCTCAGGTCACAAGGATTTTAATCAGATTACGCATACTATAAAGACCACATAGAACAAAACACAAAGGAAAATAATATTGCCCAATGAAATTACTATTAATTAGAAGATTAAATGCTCTGAATGTTTCAAATGATGGGTAAACAAGAAAATGTTTTTCTCAGAAGAGGCAGCTCAGGAGTCTGACAAGTCAGAGTCTGAGGGTGAGGGACATCAAGGTAGCAATTGAAAAACATATCCTACTTAGAACAAGACTTTCAAAATTCGTGAGAACATGTCTGTACCTTGACACATGTCTAGAAAGGACACAAGAAATTGCATGCAGTACACTCCATCTTGAAAGGGGGAGGTAACTTTGGAGATGGTGATCACAGGGATTGAATATACTGTCTTGAATCTGAAATCCAACATCAAGACTGAATGTTTATGAAAATGACAATTGTGTGTCATGTTAAATCATGACTCTCACTTGATTGGATTGGGAGATATTTAACTTACATATCTAGATGCATTTCCAGAAGACATTAGTTAAATGGAAAAGCCTGATATCAACGTGTATGGTGCCATAACAAAAGTGGCAACCTCATTTGAATAAAAATATAAGGAAGCCTAGTACCAAAACACTTTGTTTTATAACTGCTATGGGATACATAGTTGTGCCCCATCCCAGCCTTTGGCTGCCATGGGGTTGTGTCTCCTCAAAGGCTACAGACAATGGAATTAGAGACCACACTGCAATCTGAAACAGTGAGCCAACATGGTTCTTTTCTTTTTAAATTGTTTCATTTGTTTCCCTCCCAACTATCTGTCACAGTAGAAGAAAGAAATTGTAACAAGAGTTGCCTGAATTCCCATAGCAAACTAAAAGAGAAACCAAACCTCTCATAAATGAAGGATACATTCATAGTTTCAAAGGTAAAAAGAAATCCTTAATCAAACTATTATAAAAAATTTAATAATATGAAATAGATATTCAAAAGAAATAATATTTCTTGAAGAAGGCAATGGATGAGTCAATCAGTGTATAATTTGTTCCCTTGAGGAGAGGAAAACATCAGTACAGCAGAAATAACATTTACATCAAAATCTAGAAAAAAACTTTTAGAAAATCACATGTACAATTAACTTATACAGGGGGAATAGTTTCCCCTCAGTCACAGTCATAGGGGAGGGGAGTAAGAAGAGAATGAGAGGGAGGGAGGAATGGGAGAATACAAGGGGTGGGATAACAATTGAGATGTAATATGAATAAATTAATAAAATATATTTTAAAATAAAAAATAGAAAACATAAAAAATAAAATACACAGATTGATGAGTGTCAAAAAATTTTTATAGTGCAAATAGTAAAATTGATTCAGAGATCAATTGTCTATTCAGAGATATATCTTATTTAAGTAAATAATAAAAACACAGAAATTATCTATTGTACCAAATAATGAACAACCATGCACAAAGGGATAGAAACCACACTAGCATATTTTTTGGTCTTGAACCACACAGGAAGCATTGTGACAGTTGATTGTCACTGTTTACAAACTCACACACCCGAATGCTAAGACATTATTATTAAACCAGTGTTTCCTTTGTATGTTAGTTCTCTGCAGAATTGTGTTTATAAAACAGGAATTCAAAGAGTATTAGAATTTCAAATCTGCCTGTGGAAACCACTAAAAAACATATTATTTGTTATATGCCAAAAGTTTGTTGTGTTCAGAAGTCATTTAGGAGTAATCTAGCAAGGTTTTTCAGGATGAGCCCTTCCTGTATTGGTTTGGTACCATGACCATAGCAAAGATGAAATACTCACAAACTCCATAGAATGAACTGGGTTGCACTGTTGGGAGAATATCCGTAAACTTCATGTGAATTGTGGGAATACAAAATGAGCAAATGATATCATTGAGAATTAGATTTCTTCCTGAGAAGGATGAAAAATATTTATGAGAAAGGAAAGTCACCAAAAATTCTGTCTTAAGTCCTGAACTGGAGGTCAATATAACCTCATGGGTAGGAAAATTTGTCTGTATATAGGGCTGGGGTGTGCAAGTGGGACACCAGCCTCTGCTGTCTATTCAAGACTATACTATCTATCACCAAACAATAGTGGTGTGCAGTCTTCATCACTGATGCCACCCTCTAAAAGAAAATGAAGCCAATTACCAAAGTGTAAACCTCAAAACCAGGCCAGGACACCACTGGCTGAATATGAAACACATTTTTGCCTAATAAATTTTGTTTAAAAACAATAATTGCCAGACATGGTGCTACACATCTTTAACCCCAGAATTCTAGAGGCAGAGACAGGTAGATCTATGTGAATTCAAGCCTAGCCTTTTCTATGTAGCAAGTTACAGGATAGCCAGAGTTACATGGTGATACCTTGTTTAAAAAATAATTAAATAAAACAAAAAAACAAAACTAACAAATAAAAATGGTTAATTTAATTAAGACTTCAAGAAAGCCAGTGAAAATAGACAACTTTGGTTTAAACAAAATTATTTTTGTGGATGTATGCATGAACAAAGTGTGTGTGTGTGTGTCTGTGTATGCACATCTACCCAGGTGTACTTGCCCACATCTACAAATGTAGAGGCCATTTGGTTTTGGAAACGTTTTTCTATAGGCCACCCCTCTTTATTTTTGATCAAGGTCTCTAACAATGTCCCACATCTGACATTTCAGTAAAGCTAGATGGTCTGTCTGCTCCCAGGACCAAAAAGTATCTGCTCCTAAACACAGGGCTTGGAGACACTCACATCCATACTTGGATTGTTAAAAAGAATAGTTGCTTTTATTCTATATGAATTTCACACAACCTGTGTTTATCACATTCACTCCCACTTGACTCCTCCCAAATCCATCTCCTACATCCCTGTATCCTGAACTTTGTGTCTTCCTATTTTCTAAAGCCCAACTCAACTCTAAATTTTGCTTGCCATATATTCATAGTGGTGTAGTCATCCACTTGAATGTGGCCCATGTACCTTGAAGAGAACTGACTCTTCTCCAAACGCCATCAACTGTCCATACCTCCTAAATTAAGGGCGAGTGTGGAATGCCTTTCCTCTCCATTTAAAAAATATTCATTGCCACGCTTGTCTTTTATGTGGGTTCTGGGAATGTGAACTTAGATCCTTTCTGTTTGTTCACAGAACATGGTCTTGTTCACTGAGACATCTAGAAGACCTCTTTAATAACTTTTAAATTGATATGTAACATAAAGGAGTAAAGTACCTGTCTGCAGGGTCATTGCTCAGTGAAACTTCATTATCTTAGTACATTATTTCAACTGTAAACCAATTAGATACAAGATATTATTAAATCATAAGAAGCAACATCCATACTCCATCAAAGTACTCACACTCTTGACTTCTAACAATGCAGTTATAAGGTCTAATTTTTGGTATATAAATTTTATTATTTTATGGAGGCGTGTTCTGATATACCATTTTCCATCATACCCATTTTCATCAAAGTTAGTCATATCATATACTAAGTAAAATCGGTTGTTATTGTGATCTCTTATAGTATACACTGAAATTTAATTTCAGGATGATTTGAAATATAAAAAGAGACAAAATGAATGAAAAATAAATTGTTACTCCATAATGAAACAATATAAGTGAAAATTCTCTCTCTCTCTCTCTCTCTCTCTCTCTCTCTCTCTGTCTCTCTCTCTCTGTCTCTCTCTCTCTGTCTCTCTCTCTCTGTCTCTCTCTCTCTGTCTCTCTCTCTCTGTCTCTCTCTCTCTGTCTCTCTCTCTCTGTCTCTCTCTCTCTGTCTCTCTCTCTCTGTCTCTCTCTCTCTGTCTCTCTCTCTTTCTGTCTCTCTCTCTCTGTCTGTCTCTGTCTGTCTCTCTCTGTCTGTCTCTCTCTGTCTCTGTCTCTCTCTCTCTCTGTCTCTGTCTGTCTGTCTCTCTCTCTCTCTCTCTCTCTCTCTCTCTCTCTCTCTCTCTCTCTCTCTCTCCAAGATTATGCCAGGAAATAGTAGAAAAGATGATAGACTAAATAAATGGTCACATCCCAATTGTGGCACCCTCCCTCATCATCTCCTGATCCCACTCTCTCCCTCCTTCATCTCCTTTCCCTCTCTCCCTAAGTCCTCAGAAAGAGGAGAACTCCTCCCCTAACATCTGATCTCAGCCCATCAAGTCCCATTTTGAAGCCTTCAAAACATAATAATTCAAAGGAATATTATCAATTCTTATAATCACTGAACCAAAAGGTCAGTATAACTGTTCGTTTCAAAATTTTAGCCCCAGTAGTGCTTCGAATATAAAATGGCTCCCATGGGTTCATAGATTCAAACACCTGGTCACTGTGGGTGGTGCTTTTGAGGAAGATATGAAACGTTCAAGATGCGGCACTTCCTGGAGGCAGCACATTGCTGGGGGCAGGATTTGAGAGTTTAGCCTGACTTCCTTGTTTCCCTCTCCCTCTCCTTCTTCCTCTCGTTCTCGGCTTCACACATGGGGATGAAACTCTGGCCAGCCAGCTTTCTGCCTCTTTTGCCTTGTTCAGCCTTAATATTTTGCCACATCTGCCTCTTTCCCACCATGATAGACTCTTTGCCTTTGGAACTATAAGCTAAAATAAACCTCTTTGTCCTCAAGGTACTTTTGATCAAAATACTTTAGCAGAGCAAAAGAAAAGAAACCAATACAAACCACATATCAAATATTAATAATAAAATAAAGCAGACCCACATAAGTGATAAATCATGGAAATGTCATTGACATTGTAAAAAAAAATCTAGAATTATGAGTGATAGCTCTCATCTGCACCTAAGTCAAAGTTTTGCCAAAAAACTTAATACCAAATCTCAGTGTGAATAAAGAGGCACCAGCTTTGATTTTCGTTCCTACACTCAGAGCTTTCCTAGGCATTCAGAAAAGCATGTGTGTCATGAAATGTTTTTTTTTCTTCTTATTTCTTTTAAAACCAGCTCAGATGCTATTCTAGGTGTAAAACAAAAAGAAAAAAGTGCAGTTTGTGATCTTGATATGAGAGTAACAAACATAGGAAAGATGCTACCAAGACTGGCTAAGTAAATGTCACAACAAAACGAATGTGTCAGCAAGAATGTGCTCCCAGTGTCCTGCTCCTGTGTGTGAGGTAATAGTCTTCTGTTGATGTACAACATTAATCTATCTTATAGGACCTATTTTGAGATCATAAAAATAATTCAATTACTGCGTTGGCATTTAGTGACTTCAGTTAAATTTGTGTTTCCTTATGCTTGAGTTTCCATTTTGACTTATTTCCCAGCTTTTCTGTAAATGTATGATGGTGAGATTAAAGACGTTCAAAAGGCACAATTTTCATAGAGATGTCTGTTAATGTATTAGTTCTAGATGCTCCATTAGCTTTCTGTCCTTCTGAATCTGGAATACACTGCTCCCTTTTCTTGAGAGCAGTTGACGCTGTAATTTAATCATAGCATGCAGAGCACTGAGAGGACTTGATCAATGGGACACAGTGCTGTTGGTACGATGCGTGAGTCACCGTCTCCTCCTTCTGCCCTATGTAAGCATTTGTCATGCTGCAGGGGTAATTAGAAAGCCATGACAAGTGTCCACCTGCCCAAATTATAAATGTCTGCACCTGAAAACAGGACTGCAACATCCAATTAAAATTATAATTACTTTATCAAATTTGAATTCCACCACAGCCATTTCCGCTGAATCAGACTAAACATTCCCCTTTCCCACTATAAAGTAAAAGCGTTCTCTTTTAAAAAGTTCTATAAATTGCAAATAAAAATGGGATATAAGACACAGGAGACTATTATTTATTATTTAACGAACACTCATAAAAATATTTAGAAACCTTTATGTAAGTATTCAAAGCTGCTACAGAATTAAAGTTTTATACTACACTGTGGCACAGGCTATTTACAACCTACCATACAGCCAAAGTTAGATACATTCCTTGGATTCCTTTCTAATATGTTGTAGCATGCAAACCATATTTTTTTTTTGCTAAGAACAAGTTCCTCAAACTTTGTAAATAAAAATTATTTGTTCCCATTATCTAGATATCTCAAGTAATTAACTGTCTATTAAATATACTGAGACGGCCATCCAACAAGAGACCATGCTCTTACATCTGTGACTACTGTTCACAACTGGACTTGGTTAACGCTTTGCATCACTCATTAACAGTTCAAGTTGACTGCGAGGCAAATATGGCTTCTTCATTGTTTCATTTCCCAGTTCTGACTAAAACAAGAAGCAGTAAAATAGAAGTGCTGTTCTCTTGGAATCACTATTTGAATGCCTGTTGCACAGAGCGAGGCACAAACACATTTCATCATGGTAATGAATTAACTACTATTAATCGAGGGTCTCATTTTAGACATGCTAATAATATTCAAAGCAAAACCAGGAAGAGTCAGAAGGGTAGGATAGTGGAGTATTGAATTCATAAATTTTTCTGAACAGGTAGGGAAGTTGGTGCTTAGAATGGACCTTAAATGAACCGGGAAATAATCATAAAAGAATGCAGGTTGAGACAGTGGTGATAAATAATTAGAAGGCTCTTGAGCCATTATTCTTCAATTAAAATAAAAAACCAGATCATATGGCAGCATATTTAATACAGGTTATTTCAAGGTACTTACTATTTAAGAAATAAAATAGAGAATGAAGAAGCCCATATGCCTTGGCATATATCAGAATCTGTTTTGACATTTCCTCAAATGTTTGTATTCCACAAAATAAACTTACTAGCAAATAACACAGTTTTGGAAAACCAGTGTCAGGAGAAAATTACTTCTTAATGGGCTCTGTAAATCGACTCCTTAAAACAAATGGATTTCTCTTCATGTGTCTTTTGATTGCTCAACCAAATGACTGCTGTAGAACTTAAGCTAACTTTGAGCCAGCTCAAACAACATGAAATAGGTTGTTGAGGTCAGATGATAGGGGAGGAGGGCTGCCCCATCTGGGGACTAGGGGAGGGGGGAGGGAAGGGAGGAGGGTAGAGAGAGGGATGGTGGGACCAGGAGGCAATGACGGAGGAGGTACAATTGGGATCTAAAGTGAACAAATTTAAAAAAAATTTAAAGGGGATGCAAAGACTTTCCATCAATTTATTACTAGGCATACAACCAGAAAGGGCTTCTTTTCTCCCAAAGACAGAGCATATGTGAAACCAAACTAAAATGGAACAAATTAAGTTTATGTCCTAGTTAGTTTCAGGTCTCAGGCTGACACAGCTCAGAGTGATCTGAGAGAGCATGAGGTGAGATTTGCCCAGGTCGCCTAGCCCATATTCATGCCTGTAAGACAGTCTTGCTTGATAATCAACTAGGAAATACTAGTTCACTCTGGAGTTACCATCACTTGGCCAGTGGGCCTGGGTTTTATAAGTAAGCAAATAAAGAGTGAGCTAGAGAGGGACCCAGTAAAAAGTAGACTCCATATTTGGTCCTTGCTTGGGTTCCTGCCCTGATTTCCCTCAGTAAACTGCTAAGTGGAATCATGAGTGGAAATAAAGCCTTTCCTCTGCAAGTTGCTTTTGATCATGGTGTTAATTACTTGTTTATTTTTAATGTCTTCCTCAATCATGTTCCATCTTATTTCTGACACAGGCCCTTTCAGTGAACCTAGGTATTACTAGTTCATGTAGACCAGCTGTTGTTCTGAAGATAAACAGGTCTTCTTATCTCTGTTCCCTGTAACAACGGTTTTGATATGTAGCACCATGTAAATCTTTGTCTGGGGCTGAGCATCTTATCTTAGGTCTTTAGACATATGACAAGTGTTTTATTAATTGAACTATCTACTCACTCCATAAGCATCATTATGTTAAACAGTCCACAAGCATACACGTTTTAAGAAATTCCCAACCCTCTGATGAAGTTCTCAGTCACAGAAATTTATCGTGTAATGTCAACAAGAGGGAGAATTAAGTTGGAGTGGCTCCTGATCTTTTTTCTACACATGGGTTAGGACTGACATTCATTTATATTTTTTTGTGACACAATTAAGACAGAAGTTGTGATCTAGGATAAAGTACTAATTATTAAATGAAAATATCCACATATCTACAATTTTCTTTTTTGCCATTTACAAAGGTCCAGGTTTCAATAAGGACATATTTTTCCACCTGGCCCAGCGTCTGCTCTCACTCGGCATCTAAGGAATGAGATTTCATTTTAGTTATGCTTGAATCCTCAGTATCTCAATGCCCTCATAACAGAGGGTACACTCAATACCCTGTGAAACAAAATGTAGATGGACCATGTAAATTTTTACTGTATAAAATACAAGAATATTTTTACACAAAGTGTGATAAATTTTAATATTATTGATGCTTATAAGAAATAGTGTCACGCTCCACTAATTGAAGCATAAAATACCCACTTTCTGATTAGAAAATTTGTAATATTTAGCAGAATTGATTTATATGTACACACCGTATGAATGACAATAAAAATCAATGCAACAAATGAACATAGTTGTGAGTAAATATACAATCAAAACTAATGTATCTATGTAAGTCTACGGCATGAAATATAGTTGGAAGGATGAGCCAGGCATACCGGAACATACCTGATCTCAGTGCTTAGCAGTCAGAGACACCATGAGAACTGTGAGTGTGTAGCTGCCTGAGCTATGAAGTGATTTCTAGCCAAGTCTGAATTTCGAAGACCACATCAAATCAATAAAAAAGAAAAAAAAATTAAAGAGAACTCATTCCATTTATAAAAGATAACAGACTAAACAAACTGAAATTAATTCTTTTTGAGAGAGTAACACAGAAGAATCTCAGAAAAAGTATGTTCCCTTGGTAGAAATCCTTTGAAAAACACTGTAGTCATGACTTTAGATTGAGACAAAAGGACTGGACATAACTACTTGGCTTTAAATTAGTAATATTTAAATTTTTCTAATAAGTTAAAATACTTAACACATTATGTGTTATGTAAAATAATATGTTGATATTTACACATCAAAGAATGAATAATAGAAATTTAATTATGATTTCAGAAAATGATAGGATTCTTGATTTTCGGTATAATATGACTCAGTGTTGGCTTAAACGGCACAAGAGAAGAAGAGGAAGGTAGAGGAAGCTTTTAGAGTACATAAAGAAAACAACTACAGGTTTTGTTTATTTGTAACTTTTTATATAGCTAATATACAATTAAAATATAAATATACAGTCTACTGTTAAATGAGATAGAAAGAGAAATAGAAGAAACCCAAATATTCATAGTATAACTAGGGGTTCAACTTGCGAAGGTCTTTAGGCAGGATTATTATTCATAACTTCAATGCTGACCTACATAGAAAATAAATACAGAAAATATGAAGGTTCACCTCTGTGGAATGGTGATGGGGTACATCAGAGAGATTGTTGTTTTAATGCTGATATCAGCTATTATTTTAATTTTGATGCAACAAATATTTGATTAAATGGTAAGATTGGAGTAGAACTACAGTTTTGGATTTTATATTTTAAAATACTATTAGGTAAAAAGAAAAATCACAGGATTTAAATCTGCAAGGGGCATGAATATTGCACAGTGGTAGAACATATGCTGAACATATGCAGGGCCCTGATTGGAATCTCCAGTACTTTTAAAAATGAAGTGTTAATTCCTTATGGAACTCCCACAAGTAGTACTAAAATATTCTAAATATATAATTAATTACAAAGGTAGTTAATTGTGATTTAGTAAAAGATAAATCACCTAGGAAACAAGATGTCAGTTAATTAAGATGGATTATAGAAAAGTTAAATTACTAATAAGCGTAGCTTCTATTGGAGAAAATAAGTGGCAATGGAATGATCAGCCACAAATGGAACATTTATTTTACATCCTTTCACACGGATCTGGAAATACAATGGTAGAGAGAGCATAACTATTTAAATAGCAAGGGGATGGGACAGATTCCGGAATCGGAATCATCTGGGTATAACAGTACTGTTGCACTCACTATAAACTCTAACTATGGTAGCCTGCACAAAGTTAGCACAATCCTAAACCAGTCAACCTTCTACCATGAAGTTAGAAGCAGTTCATGAGCTCCCATGCCTCACTGAGGAGCTATGGACAGTTTAATGGCATCTGTGGGACATAAAGTTTTCTTTAAGGATGTAGCCCATGTTAGGTTTCCC